>NW_028143188.1:0-204778 GCF_977018435.1 Lepisma saccharinum
GAGGGGAGGAAAGGGGGGCGATGTACTAAACAGAATCCAATGCGCATTTTACAAGAGGGCTTTGCATATCAGCATGGGCACTGCAAACTGCGGCGTACTACGGGAACTTGGATTGGTAAGGAATAATACGTGGGGTATGTTGAGAATGGTTAAAAATACTGGGCGACATTAATATCGAGAAGGGAGAACTCGGTAACAGGGGAAGCGCTGATGCAACAGGTAGAAAGGGGAGGAAATGAGAACATGGGCGAATGAGATCAGAGGTAAACTATACGAAATTGGACTGGGGTGGATCTGGGAGGGGGAACACGTCGACCAGGGAACATTGCAATTAGTGAAACAAAGATTAGAGGATATTTGACAGGCAGGAAATAATAGCGGAATGTGAAACTGAGAGATCGCTCGAACTCCAAAGAAGGGGGCCGCGGGAATGGGGACAAGTAGCTTACATCAAGAAGGTGAGCATGGTGGCAAGAAAGGGGTTGTCATGGATGAGGCTAGGGGGATGGTGACACAACACAGTAAAAAATGAGGAAGGGAGATATAAATGCGTATTATGCAATGGTGATGATGGGGACAGAACATTAATTCTCATGTCAGGACACGCGCGTTCTGCAGGAGGAGAAGCTGCGCAACATAAGCTGGGAAACAGTGCTCGAATCTCTCTCTCTCTCTCTTTTTCCTCCTTCTTCTCTCCTCTTTCTCTCTTTACCTGCCTTCCTATTTTCTCTCTCTCCCCCTCTCTCTCTATATCTTATCTTTCTTTCTCTCTCTTCACACAGAGAGAGAGAGAGAGAGAAGGAGAGGATCCCAGAGAGAAAGGAGAAGAGAAAGAGGAGACAGAGAGAAAGAAAGAAGGAAAGAGAGTGAGAATCCTGGACACCCTGAGAAAGAGAGAGAGAGAGAGAGAGAGAGGGAGAATGAAAGGTTAAGTGCAGTTTCTTTCCCCATTCACTTCCTTCTTCCCCTCTCTCTCTCTTTTCTCTCTCTCTCTCTCTCTCTCTCTCTCTCTCTCTCTCTCTCTGTCAGTGTATGTGAGAGAGAGAGAGAGTAGGAGAAAGGAAGGTGAAGAGAGGAAGGCTAGAGGAGAGAAGAAGGAAGAAGGTCCTGGAAAAAGAACGATGGCGACAAACCCCTCCGCCCAAGTTCAAGAAAGAAAGAAAATTAAGAAAGAGGAAGAGAGAGAAAGAAAGTGAAATAAAACTCAGGAAGAGAAAGAGAAAAGAGAAATCTCACTCCGCTTGGTGTGAAAGAGAGAGAGAGAGAATGAATGAAATCTCTCTCTCTTCCCTTCCTCTTCCTCTTCTCTTTAATTTTTCTCTCTTCTCTTTTATAACCCGTCTCTCTCTCTCACACACACACACATTTTCTTTCTTCTTTCTATCTTTCTTTCGTTTCTTCTCTCTCTCTCTTTCTCTCTCTCTCTCTCTCTTGTCTCACTTTTTCCCTCTTCCAGGAGGAAAGAAAGAGAGAGAGAGAGAGACAGGGTGTCGACAGGGGTGGGCACGGGTGGGCAATATCCTTCTCTTTCTTCTCCTTCTCTCTTTCTTTACCCTAGAGATTTTCCTTTCTCTGTTTTTCTTTCTCTCCTTTACCTCTCTCTCAATCTCTCTCTCTCTCTCGAAAGAGAAAGAGAAAGAGAAAGAAATAAATGGAAAAGAGGAGAAGGAGGGGAGAGAAGAAGGAGAAGAGAAGGAACGGGCGGCGGAGTCGCCATCTCTCTCTCTCTCTCTCACTCTCTCTCTCTCGTATTTTTTCTCTCTTCTTTTCTCGGTCTTTCCTCCCCTTTCTCTCTCTCTCGAGAAGAGAGAGAGAGAGAGAGAGAGAGAGACGGAAAAAGAGAAGAAAGAAAATGAGAAAATATAAGATATCTGGAGGGGATGGAGGGGAGGTGGCTCGGAGATAGAGAGAGACAGAGAAAGAGAGCGGTCTTCCAATCTCTCTCCCTAATTCTGGGGGTGGGTTTTCTCTCTCTATCTCTCTCTCTTTTTCACGCTCTGCCACTCTCTCTCCCTCTCTCTCTGAAGGAGAGAGAGAGAATGGATAGAGAGAGATTGAGGGAGAGAGAGAAAGAAAGAAAAAGAGGGTGAAGGGGCCAGAGAGGGAGAGAGAAAGAGAGAGATATATCAACCTTCTTCTCTCTCTCTCTTTCTCTCTACTTTTAGATTTCTTCCTTGGAGAAAGGACAGAGAGAGAGAGAGAGAGAGGGGGGAGGTACTTCACCTCCCTTTCATTCCCTCATCTCTCTCCCTTTCTTTTTCAGGACCCCCTCTGCCCCCCTCGCTAGGCATGTGGCGACTGGAGAGAGAGTGAGAGAGAGGTTCCCCCCTCTCTTTCTCTCTGCATCTCTCTCTCTCTCTCTTTCCTTTCTTCTCTGTGGAGAGAGATAGAGAGAGCGAGAGGAACGAGGGGCCAGGGGGGGCAGCGGAGTCGGAAAAGGAAGGCAATATTACTTCTCTCTTTCCTTCTACCTTTCATCTCTCTCTTTCTCCTTCTTCTTTCTTTCTAGTAGAGAGAGGGGGTTTCTTCTTCTTTCTTTTCTCTCTCTCTTTCTTTCTCCTTCTCGACTCTCTTTCCTTCCTTTCTCTCTCTCTCTGACTCTCTCCTCTTTCTTTCTCTCTCTCTATCTATTTTTTTTTCTTTCTCCCCTTTTTCCAATATCATTTCTATCTCTCTCTCTCTCTCCCGCCTTCCGCACCCACCCACATCTCTCTCTCTCTCTCTCTGGAAGAGAGAGAGAGAGAGAGAGAGAAAGGGAAAGAGACAAAAGAAGAAGAAGTAGAACAAAACCATCCTCTCTTTCTTTCTCTTTTCCTTCCTTTCCAGTTTCCTCCCCCCTTTCCTCTCTCCTCCCTCCTACGGAGAAAGGAGGAAGGAACAAGAAAAGGGAAAGAGGGAAGAGATAGGAGAAAGAAAGGGAGCGGGAGAGAGAAGCAGGTATCTCTTTCTCCTTCTTCCTTCCTTTTTCTTTCTCCTTCTCTCTCTCTTTTCATAGAAGAAGAAGAAGAAGGGCTGAAAGAGAAAGAAAAAGAGGAATGGGAAAGAAATTAATAGGGTCAATAGGGTACGGGAGGGAGCAAAGGGGGGCGATGTACTAAACAGAATCCAATGCGCATTTTACAAGAGGGCTTTGCATATCAGCATGGGCACTGCAAACTGCGGCGTACTACGGGAACTTGGATTGGTAAGGAATAATACGTGGGGTATGTTGAGAATGGTTAAATACTGGGCGACATTAATATCGAGAAGGGAGAACTCGGTAACAGGGGAAGCGCTGATGCAACAGGTAGAAAGGGGAGGAAATGAGAACATGGGCGCAAGAGATCAGAGTTAAACTATGCGAAATTGGGCTGGGGTGGATCTGGGAGGGGGAACACGTCGACCAGGGAACATTGCAATTAGTGAAACAAAGATTAGAGGATATTTGACAGGCAGGAAATAATAGCGGAATGTGAAACTGAGAGATCGCTCGAACTCCAAAGAAGGGGGCCGCGGGAATGGGGACAAGTAGCTTACATCAAGAAGGTGAGCATGGTGGCAAGAAAGGGGTTGTCATGGATGAGGCTAGGGGGATGGTGACACAACACAGTAAAAAATGAGGAAGGGAGATATAAATGCGTATTATGCAATGGTGATGATGGGACAGAACATTAATTCTCATGTCAGGACACGCGCGTTCTGCAGGAGGAGAAGCTGCGCAACATAAGCTGGGAAACAGTGCTCGAATCTCTCTCTCTCTCTCTTTTTCTTCCTTCTTCTCTCCTCTTTCTGGGAAGGCATAATATTTGAGGTAAAAGTTAATTTCTTGTACAATGAAGGGGGGAGGGCAGCTAACTAGCTAACTATTGTAGTACCTCCGTCCCACTCTGGCATCATATTTTTTTTTTACACTAAGGGGCCCCCTCAATATTTTACTTGCAGGTGTACCCGTATTCCGTACGTGCACATTATTATCAATATATACTACATATATCATTTTTCTTCTACATTTATTATTATTATCGAACTTTCAGCACGACTCCAAATCTCCGTCAGTTTCAGAGAAGCCAAGCAAAGGTCATTTGCCTTGCCCACAAAGGCGAAGGCTATATTTACGCTTTCTCTCCCAGAAGCCCCTTTGTCTCCCTAACGTGAAATATTTCCATTCTTCCCTGCAACCAACCCCCTCCTCCACGCCAGCCAATGGAAAGTGGACATGGACAAAAACTCCTAACCCAGCGGTGAATTTTGGCAGTTCAGTGTGCGTCTATAAGCTAGACAGAGGACATCGGTGTTGATAATCCAAGCTATGAATCGGTGTTGAGAATTCAGGTGACAAGTGTGTGTCTAGAACTTGTACCGGAGAATCTGTTGTCGAGAAGTTGCGAATCTGTGTTGAGAATTTAAGGTGACAACTGTGTGTCTAGGAATAGTACAGAAAAGTCGGTGTCATGAAGAGTCTGCGTTATGAAGCCAGTGTCCGTCAGTGCCCAAATAACATTTAAGTTACGATGAACGGGATAGTTTTCGTCACAAGATAAACTGTATCTTTTTACATATAAAAGTATATATGTTAATGGTCAGCGTACAGAAGACAGATGTGAACTGTGACGTGTGCTTCCGCGGCCCGATATATATGTAGGAATCGTCACCGGAGGGCAGTGTGATTGACACCACGGACAGTTGGGACAACCAGGCTCCAGGCGCGGCTCGTGCATTATTTACCCGGGGGTTCACTGAAGTCATGTGACATATATTCAGTTTCCGCAAAATAGACTTCCTTCGCCTAACAAAAGGATGAGGGGAGGGAGGGCTTAAAAGAATTGTCCAGAATTTTTTTTTTTATCTGGGAGTATAAGGTTTTGTATTAGGGGTGTGCGAATAAATTTAGGGCTGAAACTACAATAAATTGTGCCTTTATGAAAAAAGTTGAGTTTTGTTGGAATATCATGGACGTCCTCAAGTAGGGGCAAGTAATATATTTTTTCCCCAGGAGGAGCAAAAAACACTCCTTCAGTCTGAAGTTACTGCAACGCTTTTATAATGATTACCAAAAATTACTGTGACTGAAATTAAATTATATGCCTGTAATATATAATTTTTTGTTTACATTTAATTTCCATGGGGGCGGCCCCCTTTTCCCCTTCCGGACGTCCATGCCGACTAATCAGAACTGGTCCTACATTTATTAAAGGGAAATGGCAACTAATGGCATGTGCATACTAGAAATCGAACCTGAGACCCTTTCATTGATACGCGACAGGTTTGTTCAAATTTGGGGCTGGTCGACCAGCACACGCTTTTTTTCAGTGGACAAGGAAGTTTGTTTACGTTAATTATGTGCATTTCTATCGGTCATTTCTTACCTGCGCGGACAGCAACGCCTACACTGCATCAAATGACATAACCTAGTTAAAGTCCATCCCTCGCTTCACTCGCAGCATCACTTAATACTTTCCAACAAGTATCCAAGCACTTCAAAAACTAACGAACTTGAGACTTTGACACCGAGCGACAGCGAGTCTCGTCTTCGCGCCATTCTTTCTCTTTCGCGAACCCGAAGTGTTTCCACCTTTAAGGAAAAACCTCTGAATGCATGCACGAGCTGTTTTGGTAGTGTATATCCTTTATTTTAATTCATTGCATCTAATTCCAGCTTTTATTTGTTTCCACTCATCCATCTCTGCCACAATCTTGCATTTATTCCAAGAAGTTCGGTACAAAAATGATACAAAGAGAAGATTGAATATGTAATGTGTGCGCTTCAAACTTGAACCGCACACAGCAACACTGGAAGGGAGGAAGCAGCGAGAACGGAGCCTTGTCCCGCGCCTTCTGCGAGAGAACGAACTGCGCATGACCGTTGGGTTGAACATAGGTTCTGCAAATCTCACCTCCCATGTATTTTGTCCTATACCCTCCTCGAGCTTCTGCTCCCGCACGAAGCTTTCACAATGGCAAGAGCTGTCCTGTGGGGGTTCAACTGAGGGTCTGTATCAGGGCGGCCGATTCGCGGTTTCTTCTTCTCAGCAAAAGAATTCGCCGTATTACGGACACAAATACATGACTTATTGTGTAGAATTTTTATTGAAATAATGTGAAAATGTAAAGACGTTGTTTAATGTTCATTCTCGAGTTGATTATCGTATATTACTGGGGGTTCACTGATCCTATGCGCTATAGGGCCAACCGCGCCTGCCAGGCTCCCTAAGGACAGACAATGGAGACATCAATACATAGCGCCAGGACATCGGCGTAAGTGTGACCGGAATTGAAATTAAGGTGTGGACTTGCAATTCTCATGTCATGTAGAGATTCTTAACATAATACATATTCACATATCACAGTCCATCAATCAAATTGCTATAATTTCATATGCAACCCCATCCTTTTCCCCAATCTCAATAGTATTTTTCTATTGTTTATGTGCACCGTGCAGGTACAGCCGGGCATCGAACCCTGGACGGCTTGGTCCCCAACCGCCTATTGTTCGGCTTCAACCAAGCGGCCCAGGGGGAAAGAGCTAGCCTGTACCGCCACACAGGGGTGCCCAAAGATCTGCGCTACGCCACTGAGTAGCTCGGATCCCACTTTAAACTATACGTCCAGTCCCGATTTGCTTTCCTGTGCATAAATTGATCTTAAAACAAGTTTAACAAACAAACGTTTTGCTATCAGTTCACAATTATAATTGGCTGTGCTCTAATAGTTGGAGATATTGATAAGTGTCCAAAATGGATAGATGCACGTAAAGAGTGAGGTATTTGCAAAATTTCCGGCAACTACTCTTGAAGCATCGATATATTATAAATTGTACATACATAGTCTCACCACAATAACCAAATATTAGCAAGCAGATGGAGGACTTCCCCTTCCCTTTCAGATACCATTCTGTACGTAACCGCCGAACTCGGGACCCCTATTACTCAATATTAGTCTGTTCGATACCCGGTGGAGGCACATGGTACAGTGGTTGGGATCCCACTTAAAACTGTAGGTCCAGTCCCGATTAGCCTTCCTGTGCATAAAGTGGACTTAAAACAACAAATCAATCAATCAATCAATTAAGATTAGTCAAAAGCAGGCACGTATCAAGAAATATATTTCGGGGGAAGAAGAGTCCGAACCAAGTCTCAGGAATAATAATAATAATAATAATAATAATAATATAAATAAATGATGAAATTAAAGTATTCACATTAGATTAATGACATTAATGAAATATGTAAATTAATTAATAATGTATTATTATTATTATTACTTGAATAGGCAAAAAGACGGTGTAAGAACAGGGATATAACAACACGTATTCTTTATCTAGCTTAGGTGTAGTTAATATCGCAAAAAAATGAAATGGGAAATGAATGTCAAATAGATCAAGGATCGAATATTTATTGAATAACAAAAAAGAAGGTTGGACCCAGTAGACGAAAAGTAAATTTCTTTGTTAGTTCCAGTGTGCATAAATCTTCTTTGACACTGGCCTTCACAACCGTATGTTCCCAATATAATCGCTGCCTTCCAAAAGTTCGGCAGAAATAAATAACCTTCGATTATACAAGAAATACTAAAACGTATATTTTTATTATTTAATTTCAGTACTTGATACCCTCTGGCACTGGCGTACGAAGAATTAGAGATTATAATTATATTTTCCTATATATTTTCTTTTGGGGGGGTGAACTTGTGAACTTTGATGGTGCATAAACAGTGGCGCAGGAACATTTTTCATCTGTAAGGTACAAAATTCGTCCTGCATATTATATATATAAATGTGTGTGTGTATGTTATACACACACGCACATAAAGTTGGGGCATTGAAAATTCCATTTTAGAAGAGCACACACAGATTTCCTGTTTTTTTAAATAAATACATTTTATTTATTTATCTATTTTTTAAAGAATTTATGGTTATTTTAAAAACAGATAATTTCGAAACATAAAGCTCGTTTTGTGCTCATTTGGAAGAGGATGAAACGAAAAATCAGAATTTTGTCATTTGAAAGTAGCGAATATCTATTAATTTTAATGCAGGGTGTCATTTGAAGTGACTATAGGAGGGATTTTCCCCCCGTCTTGTTTTGAAACATCAAATTTTTAGTTATGAGTGACACATCTCAACCGGGGATCATTATTTCCAACCCACTTGTAAACTATATCGTACATTTGGTGTTCCATTTGAATTCAATTAAGTTTACCACATACAAAAAATTCTCTTTATGCAATTTATGGTGACTGTGTACAGTGACACCAATTTATATGGGTCTGTGGGGCCCGAGCCCACCCAATAATTTATGTGATTTTGTGAATTCAAAGTTTTGAGCCCACCCAGTGTTTTTGAAAAATTGGCACCCCTGGCTGTCTCTTTTAAATGCCATGTATTCGGTATGTTTTCAGACTTCTGGTGATTCACAAGTACTCTTGTATCGAACACTAAAACTGGGCGGCGTTTCTGACGTATGTTGAGTCGCTTGGTCATTTAATCTTCTTCGAGAGCTTGTTGAGATCTGTAGTATTTTGTTGTGATTTATAAAAATAAGTCGAGGTGGTCCCTGATGGAGGAAAACCATACGTTTGAAAGCATTGTTTTCAATCTTAATTGCACAATATGAATGGCCGCTTTGAAGACAGGTTTATGTTTGCATATAGTCCTATTAAATTCACACACATGGCATTTAGATGATTAAGAAAGCGTGTTTTATGTCAGGAAACATGTCATGTCAGCCAAGACACATTTTCACCTCACTCAAGGATTATGTGAATTCAATTGAAATTGTACGTACCAATATCTATAACTGAATGTGAATGCGGGTTCCGTTCTATGAATCTAACCTTTACTGAACAGAGTGAGATTAAATATTTGGTTGAATCATAGAATACTTTGCCGTAAATCAATTTCAGTGTTGGTGTTTTATTTTCATTTGGTATGAGCTCAAATTACCATTTTAAACCTTCGTTTTAAAAGTAATTCAAACACAAAAATGGTTATTGGGGGTCATTTTGAGTTTTTTCGACTTTATTACTACCTTCATTTGAATTTTTTATTTTCTAAAAATTTGGGGGGGGCTGTAGTTTCTTCAGCACCCCCTCTGCGTATGCCAGTGCCCTCTGGATCTCCCTCCCCTAAATAGTCCTCGGCTCAAAAGTGACAGAAAAGCCAAGGTGAATTCCTTTTTATAATCTCTAATTCTCCGAAACTATTCTTTTTGGAATGAAAAAATAGAGATTAAAGTTGATTTGGGATAAAAAAAAAGTATTGAAGGACATTAACAGGGAAGTTTTACCTTTGTAAAGTCGGCTGGGCGTCTCACTGGCCTGCAGAAGACTAAGATTAGATTCCTGGGCGTGTTTTGTAAGGTCGGATTTTTGCGGCCTTCTCTCTGCATAAAGCGACTCTGGGGTTCACCCATTCTCAAATAAATAGGTACCAGTGGAGGACGACACCCTAGGGGCGGGGGGAAGGCTAAAGGAGGCTGGAGCGTGATGCTTAAAAACCAAAGGATAGAGAATGAATGTGAAAATAAAGATTGATTGATTGATTTGTGGTTTTAAGTCCACTTTATGCACAGAAAGGCTAATCGGGAGTGGCCTACAGTTTAAAGTGGGATCCGAACCACTGTGCCATGTGCCTCCAGTGAAAATAAAGAGGCAAAACAGACTGAAAGAGAGGAAAAGGAAGAGGAAAACCAACCAAAACAGACTATAATAACAGAGGGAGGGGTGGATTGAGAGAAATGAAGATAAACATTTCTCACGATGGAGTGAGAAAAGGAACAAAGAAAAGAAACAGTACAGAACGATAAAGAGATAAAGGAAGGAAGATAAACAAAAAGATAGGCATACAGAAAAAACTATAGAAAGAGAGAATGAGAAACAGAAGCAAACGGTAGAAAGCGAAATAGAGAACAAGCAAGTGGAGGGAGAGAGAGAAAGAGAAGAGCAAGAAATGAAGGAAGCCCTATATCTGAAGAGCCAGGGAGAGAGAGCAAAGAACGCAGGAGGGAAAATGGAACAAGACCTAATCGTGAAAAAGATACTATGGTTTTACACACACAGAGAGATAAAAGAGTTATAAATAAAAGTTAGTTTTCTGTATTACAAGTTCTAGACTCTCTCAAGTCTCATTCCAGCTCAAATGAGGCGAAAAAAAAAGTCGCCCTAGTTTCGAGTGTAAGCGAAATTTTAAAATTTTACTCGCTAAACTGCTGGAAAAGGAACACAATTCAATTGTATTCAAATATTATGCATTACTAAGGAGGGCCTCCCAGGTGGCTTAAAAGTAACACCTTGTAATCAGAGGGCCCCGGGTTCAATAGCCGGTGAAGGCACGTCTCTCCCGAAGGAGTGGTTTGGATCCCACTTGAAACTAAATATTAAGATTTCACCAGATTTCTGACTGTGATGCACCGCAAAGTCATAAGTCCTATAGGCTCAAATGTCAGTTAATGAATGAATGCTTCCTTAGTTAATGTTACCAATGTGAAGTCACTCTTCAAAATGAAGGGGATTCCAGGAGAGTGTCTTCTGTCTCATTTTCCCCAGCCTCTACATCTTCCAACCAGTAACATAAATTTTCCCCTTCGTAAATTTTCTGTTATTTTTGTATAATTTGTCTTTTAATTTTTAGGTTCATTTAACGCCGACACGTCAGTCAAAATTGTCAATTCTTACATAATCTTACATTAATTTTTGTATTAAGTCCTATGTTATGCACAGATAGGCTAATTGGGATTGGACCTACAGTTGAAAGTGGGACCCTAACCCGGGAACCCTTGATTACAAGGTGATGACGTTACCACTATGCGATCGGGGAGATCATTAATTTCAGATGAAATTCATGGTTTGCAAATAAATTTATTAAAATTTTGTTACTTCACACCAAACTCACACAGAGCATTGTCGTCCTATTAAATTTTGCGCTTTATACGTTTCATATTAATAATAATAATACGCATGATGATCATAATAATAGTAATATGATGAACTTTAATTAAAATGTTCATTTTATTATTTACTTTAAGCCTCAATAAATTAAAAGAAATCAGTTCTTGGGTGTCACCGCGCCGCAAAATATTTAGTATAAGTAATATAATTGTATTAGGTAAAAAAAAAAGTCAAGATGCGAAAATGGGAATCTCTGAACCACCCTCTTCCATCCTACATTTTCTTCAATTCCCATTATGATGATGCATAACCCAGATATGTAAAAAAATCGGAGAGCATTACAGAGTAAGTCAACGAAGTAACTGGCTTTCTTGTTTTGGATCAGACTTGTAAACCGACGTAATTTGTGTAAACTAAGTGATGGCGATTCACTTCCTCGACTTGCAAGACTGTCTGTCTTGTATTTTGAAAGTAGCCACCCACTGAAGGAATGAATGCACTTCCCTGAGTTTCCAAAGTCTTTGCGCGGACAAAACATAAACCAGATGTCAAAGCAAGACAAGTTTACAAATTGCGGTGTGAAACCCTCCCCTCCTTCCCCCCCTCCTCCCCTCCAAGCGGCACATGACCTGTGCCGCAGATGGGAGAATACACATTCAGAGGATAGCTTGCCCAGAAGCGACAGCAGCGCCATAAGCGGAAAATCCTCGAACTTTCAGAAGGCGTATTAACTAAATACTTGTCTTTTTTGTAATAAAATTATGTAATTTCTATTGAAGATATTGTGCAAACGCTTGGAATTATCTATATAAATTCACGACACTAAGATGCACAATATTGAACTTAAATGGTAAATTGGTTTAAAACTCTTCAAACGCCCCATTTAAAGCTGCTTTCACATCCAATTAATGCGGCATTTCCAATTTTTTGTACGCCAGACTAGAATCCCAAATCGATTTTGTATTCGGTACATCACTTCGTGTATCCTTCTAGAAAAGCCTTGCAGAGTATCACCGAAATTGGAGGCATATGTTAGGAGATTTTGTCAACAGAAGGAGAAGCAGTTTTCAGCTGTTGAGAGAAACATCCAGCCGAGGCTTAAGGCGAAGGGGGACAATTAGAGACTCACCGAGGTTTCTGGAAACACTGCACAAGGGAACGGATGAGGCGGGGCCACTGGAAGAGGAGGCCAAGTCCACAGCTGCCTCCCTCGTCCACTTACAAGACTACTAGAAGGAAAGGCTGGGGTCAGACACGCCTCTTTTCGCGACTGCTGCGGGTGTGACGTCATGGGCGGACAAAACCCAGCTGAGTCTTTACCCCATACGGAAAGAAACGTGGAAAGGCTGATCTGTTTTGTTCTTTTCGCTCCATTTTTCTTGTATTTCTCGATTGTTGGGTTCAGGGTGCGAAATCCTGGAGGGGACGAGGGGGATTTCCCCCCACCAACAATCTTGGCCACAAAAAAAAACACCAAAAATTTCCCGGGGGAAAGAGTTTTTGTTATAACAATGAAAAGATAAGCAATTACTTTAAATTTCAAATATACTTTACTAAGAATAATATTGAAAACACACACAAATTAGTGTAGTTGTGAGTGTTGAATGCTTTCTGTCTCAAGAGATCATTAACAAATCTACATCAATATGTATGAAAGTAACAAATTAATTTCTAATTAATAATCACAATAATTATTTTAATTGAGTAATTTATTTTTACTTTTAATAACATTACAAATATGTACATCGTATAATTCACACATATGTTTGTGGGGAGGGGGGTTGTAGGTTACGAACTTTCTCCCCCTCACCAATTTTCAATGATTTCGCACCCTGGAGGCTTGTGAGGTGTTGCAGTTCACAATGCCTTCAGTGAGGTGTTGCGACGTGCCGTGATCTCCGATGAAAAAAATAAAAACAGCGGGCGACAATATATAACTGAACACATCGCATCTAACGAGACTTGTTAGTGGATTGCAATACCAGTAGTCTCATTACACAACATCAGGCTACCATACACTTCAAAATACACAACTTGCTATTTATATACGAGTGATGCTTAAATGACAACGTAGTTCAACTTCCGTCCTCCATTGTTCTATTATTTATTCAGTCAAATTTTCATCACAATCCCCCCCCCCCAAAGTTAAGTGGACTCAACCAGCTTTCACATACCCGCCTGTAGGCACCCCTGTTCGACATTCCACTGATTATATATACGTATAAGTATATAAAGTGACCCTCGACTTTCTTCAGTTCTATGTCTCAAGTTTTCGTTCAGTGAAAAGTTTTTTAAAGTGTGTGTTACATAATACACACGGAACTTCCTCACATTCCTCCCTGTGTAGTTCAAAGATCCATAAGACTCAGAATTGTAATCTGAATAAGGAAATTTAATTAAGAAATAAATACCAATAGTCGAAGCAAAGGTACCAAATTTGAAGAAGTTAAGTGAAAACAGCTCCTCTCTCACTCCTAAAAGATCAATAGACGAGATTGTTTTCTTTTACATATTCAACTTATCCATAATTTTGGCTTTCTGCCTTTCTTTATTTAACAAAATTATTTTACGCATTCAACATATATATTTTTCTTTCTGCCCTAACAAAATGCATTACTAGGTGTATTAACCGCAATTTCACATGAAACTAATGTTTCACAGAGGAATGTGACGACATATAAACTACCGATAAAATGTGTGCGTAAATGGCTGTGTAATCCAACTGTAAGGACATTCGTTATGTCGGATCCTAAGTAAGTCTGTGTATTCACTCCCAATTAGCTTCTGGGCATAATTGCGGCTCTTTTTTGTTCATAATTACTGCTTTGATTCGGCTGCGAAACCGGAGCGTAGAGCGATCTGTCCGCGCGTGACGTCACGCCTGACGTCAAGGACCACGTGATCAGGTATGGCCCCAGCCTTCTACTCTAGTAGTCTTGGTCCACTTAGCGACCAATATAATTTATGACTGTTGATGGGAGCGAGGGACACCCAAGCAAGTCCTCGGTCAACTTTCTTGCAATATGAGAGTTTTAAAGCTGTGACGTCTGGAAAGAAGCCACCAGATGGGAGGGAACTTCTCCCCCTGAGATATCCGGAAGAAGTTCATGAAATTTAAATTTTGAGTTTGTATTGACATTTCTAGACTTTTGTTTTCGGGATCCAGAAAGTGCAGAAATCATTTACGGAAGTCGGAAAGTGACATTGACAATACACGCGACGGTATTTTCAATTACTTTTTTTTTTCTACAGTATCTTTCGGCGCGTAAAATCATGCATCAGGGATACCATGAAGGAGAGCAGAGAAAGTGATCTCTATATTTTTTTATTTTCTCGATTATTTTATAATGATAGTGGACTCAAATATGAACTTGTCAACAATGCCAAAGTATTATCAATTCAATTACAATTTTATGATTTGTAAAATAATTAGGGCTGAGCCGATACCACTTTGAACCGATACCGATGCTGATACTCTCACCGATACCGATACTTGAAAATTGCAATAATTAAAATTTGTTCAAAATATTGATCAATATTGGTGTGTAAATATTCTTCTTCAATTATATGTATCGATTTACGAAGAAATTTGCTATATAATATTCAAGAATTGCATCAGAATATTAAAATACTATATATTATGTCATCAAAAAATATAGTTTGTCTTGCAAAATTGGTGCAAAAATTGGTGAAAAGAAAGTTTGAATTTTGCATAATTTCCAGGATAATTAGACTCCACGAAAGGGTTGCGCGGCATTTTTGCGGAGCTCGTGAAGGACCAAATGCCGGGAAAGTATCGGCTGATATCGGTGGAAGTTCCAACCGATACTTTCTGATACTGATACCACTGGAATCGGCCGGTACCGATACATCGGCATCGCTATCGGCTCAGTCCTAAAAATAATAATAATAATATTCATCTTAATAATATTAATATACGTAATATATATTTTCCTAATGACTGAAGATCAAGACATGCCTCTCCTTCCCGCGGACAAAAGTTCTTCGGGAGCCCTAGGTCGTCAGAGGAATGAAATGAATTAACTTTACTCCCATTTTTATGTGATAAATCAAATAATAATGTATTTATGCTTTTGGGTATTTTTCAAACACCATAGCCTACATTACAGTTTACCGAAGTCTCCAACGGGTGGACATTATCGTACAGTAAGTCTCCGTCTCGTCTCGATTTTACAAAGTTCGTCTTGTTCTCGGCCCTTTCTCTATTTTCAAGAGTTTTCTCTTTACAATTTTGAATATTGAGATGTAACAAACTTGTACCAATCCCTTCGAGTTCCGAGGTCTCGCGCGATTTTGGTTTAGGTTAATTTTTCGAAGGCCTCACATTCTGATTCACCAACTATCCAACGAGACGAGAGTGTCGAACAGTAGGTCTCGGTGTTTTCAGTCTTTAGAGAAGCATGTCTCAACCTTAGTCTCGTCTTTTGGAAGTCAAGGCAAAGTTCCCCGTGCATGTAGGACCGTGCAGAGGAGGCACATTTAGTGGATGTGGGGTATAGGGCCCCACATATGCTCGATCCCGACCGCTTTGGAGGTGATGTTATCAGCACCACGCTCCGACCGCCTTCACCTCCCACGGTTTCCTCCAGGTAACCACTGATTTGAGGCTGGGTGAAAACCGGAGCCGTTTTAAGTGGGGACAAGGCCGGAAAAATTCCAACCTTAATCGAATCCGGGTATCTCGCGTGGCAGTCAGATACCATATCGACTAGTCGCAAAAACCTGCCCTTCAGTCAACCGGTAAACTATCGTTTTCTACCGAATTATAAGTTTCCTGGCCTTCTCCCACAGTGCTGATTTGAAAATCGCAATCTAAAAATGTGACCCATAAAGAGCGTCCGAAAAGTAAAATGAGAAAATATTACACAGAGAGAGAGAGAGAGAGAGAAATATGTGTGTGCGAGCGTGCAACCATTATATACACACACATACAGGGTGGGCCAAAAGTCGCAATACATAGGGAAAAAACATTTTGCTTTTAAGTTTCCATATTTATTTATTCTTTAACGTGTTCATTTCTAATGGTTGTTCATCAAGAGTGGGAGAAACGTATTGCATACCAGTGATAACGACGTACACGTTGTTTCTTAACACAACATATTTATTTTTCCTATGTATTGCGACTTTTGGGCCACCCTCTGTGTGTTTGTGTGTATGTGTGTGTGTGTGTATATATATATATATATATATATATATATATATATATATATATATATATATGTATGTATGTATACACACACACACAAAGCACTGTGTTTATACTGGTACATATATAAGTATACCAGTGGCGGCTATTATATTAGGTAGGCGTTGAGGGCAGTTGCCCCCTACTTTTTGTCCCCGCACTATGGCCTCTTATTTATCAAGAAAAAGTAAACTGTCCTTCCCTCCTAGTTTCGGCACCCAATCGCCTCTTCTGTATATAACCATATAACCAGGACATTTTGAACGGCACATATATTCTTGTTCTAGAAATCGAGATTTGTGCATATTGCATGATCTAGGGCTCACGTACATTATACCATGAAGGTCTCCACAATAATATTTCCTTCGGAAAATAGATCAAAATATTATATTATTTACTATTATTATTATTAACTACTATTTGCCACAACACAATTTACTGCAAACTAAAACCATGTGTCAGGTTAAAAAAAATAAAGATGTAAGTAATTACGTTCAATTTCACAGATAATCAAGCAAAACACACACACACACAAACAAAAATATTCATACGTGTAACATATTCAACACGTAATTACTAGAAAGTATAATAATATCATGGCTAAGGTTGAACATTAGGAAAATGAAAAAAAAAGAACATAAGTATATTATACAAGTGATGCTAAAAATCTATTGAAATGGGATATACAATACGTCATTGTTATGAAAAAATTACAATAACTTTGAAAGTGAGTTATTATTCTCTTTCGAAGCAAAAAAAAACTGTTCTAATCAACATGTACAACTGTTTTAAGTGACAGAAACAAATACAGATACTTTTTTTCTCTTACGAACATTGAAACTTTTGGCAACACAATATGGCAATTTTACGCAGAATACATAAACTAACAGTACTAACAAAACTTCTCTGCAGCAATTTACTTGAAACCCACACATGTTTATTCAAGATATTTCAAAGACCTTCACCTTCATTGACAATTTTCATGGAAATTGAAATTTGCACATCCTTTACATAAAATCAGGCGATTACTATATCGACTGTGAAACTTTGTCAGCCTGTTCTGCGAAAATATGCAAGAAGATAAGCTTAGTACGTACATTTAGGACTAACCATTAGATTTTTGATTTGAATTCACCAGGTTATGAGTCAGAAATATGAAGAAACATTCTATCATATATCATAACTACAGATTCTATTATGAAGAGCGTGAAACGTCACGTGGAGTGAGGATACAAAAGTAAATATTGGGAACATACGATACTTTGAGTCAAATAGGCTAAAGGCTAAATATCCTGCTTATACAGCGTGTTTATAAATGAATGGTGCGGTTATAAAAATTAATAATAAATCTATTTATTACGTTACACGGGTAAAACCTACACCGTAAGCAGTGGCAACTGTCCAAGTTTTTGATGCGCTACCTGCTGTTTGCTTGTCATGCTTGCTGCGGGGCCGCATCGTCAATTCCGAGTCAGTCAGTTTCCTCAGCGCGCGTTAGTTCCGAGATGGCGTCGCAACAGGAAAAGGCTTGAAGCGAAAATACAACAAGCGGCATAGTAGGCCAATTGCTTCCTATTTTGTTCAATCGGCTTGTTTTGCAGCGAATTATAAAGAGATCACCAAGAAAGCAGAGGACACGCTTTGCCTCAAAAGCAGCACAATGGATATTCAACTTGAAGTCATCACGCAGTGCACTTTGGGAAGAAACACTAGGTAAAAGTTCTGATTTGTATGTGCCAAAAGCTCACCGATAGAGTAACTGTAAACCATAGAGATGTGTCCATTTTTTTCTTCATAAATAGATTTACACTGTCCATAAGGAATGAATGGGATTCTATAAACATTTATTCATCATGATTTTCGAACATAGTGTATTGCTAATGAACTAGAAATTGCTTGCACTTGCAACATGGGGAGAAATTCACACTATATCACGTGGTATGGTTATATTTTAGTAGCAGTATCCATTCCGACGATGGAGAAATAAATGTACACCTGGTATGAAACTGCCAAGTCTTCTAATATATGCAATTAATATGAACATCAAACCCAAACATGCACCAAATGTTTCAAATCGAGTCAAATGGATTAATTCGTTGAAAGCATGTGGATTTTCCTCAAGGAAAAAAAATATGCAAGAATCCGCCAGCGAATCATCATCACTCATCTTCATCGTCGCCATTAGTAAAAAGTGGCAAAAAAAACAACGGTAAATAGCAAAACTTTAAAAACCAAGCGGGACTCCAACCAAGTATAAAAAATTGAAGGGAAGGACTTCACTTCACTATACATTGCTAACAAAAGTAACAAAAGTGAAGTACTGGCCTGGGTTTGTAAATAAAGATACAGAAGGTTCGAAACATGTAGGGGAATTCGTACCTGTAAGTCCCATGACGTTACTAACATCTTATACTAGCACGACGCCCTCTCTTTTTACTCTTGGAAACAAATGATTTTCAAATTACTGACTAAATGTTGACATTCCTACAGTAGCAACCAATTCCCCGGATGTTAGTTCCCAAACAAACTTTCACCCAGCTTGCTTCTTGCCTTTGTCCTTGAAAATGTATCAGAAAGAGCCAGGTAACTTTTGTTACAGTGACAACCAGCGGCGGCTCAAGGGGTAGAGCCGCCGTGCCATGGCACTACCCTCAGAAGAAATTCATACGTCGCCAAGTAAAGTTAAATGAATACATTGATAGTTTACAGACAAGGAGATTCGAATCTTGCAGTCGGTCAAGCTGACGTGACGACCACCCCAACCCCCTCACTGCATCGCCAGCTGCTTCGTTCGTACCCTCGCGAGGCAACATTTCGTGCCGACGAAGAGCTGGCCTAATCATGGTCCTAACCAAGTTGACACACGTGCAGAGGGTTGAAGAAGTCTCAGCGAGGAACATTTCCACCATGAGCCGAGAACAAAGTGGCAGGGGGCGGGGTTAGCCCATAAGAAACCGTGCCAGTCGTAGCCTGGCCTGGCGAGGGAACTTTCGCAGTGTTGACACGACACAGTTGCCACCTTAAGAAAAAAGTCGCTAAATACGACTGGTTTGTAAGACCCGTTGAAGAAGTAATTTCTGCCTACTTTTGGAGAAACGAACCTAATATTTTTCCAAAGTAAATTGAACATTTTTGATAATAGATAGATGCACCAAGAGGGCCATCCAGACTTTTTAAAAAATATCCTATGATGATGCGAGTTTCCTTTTGCATTTCGACAATTTCTTTTCACAACAAAGATATTTTCGACATCCAGTTAGAATACGTGTGCAGGGGGGAGGAGAAGGTGATAGGATTTGTTTTTTCCTCTTGTAATTGTTGTATTTTTAGGGAAGTGTCCTGTATAAAGATAGGTTAGTGAGTGAAGATGAATCGGATTAGTACGTTATTACTTAAACACATGTTGTTTTCCACGTTACCAAACGAGGACAAACATCTTGGCTAGTGGCGCAACCTCAAGGAGGGGGCGGGGGGGGGGCATTGCGGAGGGTTTTTTTTTCTATTTACTTGATCACGTTGGCACTACCCATCATAGTTGCCGCCGGCCGCCACTGGTGACAACAGTTAGAAAAAAAAAATATATATATATATATACAATAACCCACGAAGGGCCTTGGCCCTATCTCCCGTATATATATACTATATACAGTATATTAATAATTACTTACAGATTAGGGGTTAATTAAGTAATAACATAAGAAAATCGGGTTTAATTTTGTAAACGCATGGGAAATTGAAAACTGATTACACTGATGAACAAATTCAAACTTTTTTTTGCTCCTTTGAACGAAAATAGGTGATTATTTATAATTCGACCCCGCTGAATCCAAATCTGAAAGTAGAAATGCTGTATCACCTAACGTTTTCCTTGGATTTTCATTTTTTGTTTTTAATAAAAATTTAATTCCCTTTGTAATAATACATCGAAATTTGAAATTATTTTTGTTTGTTCGCTCATGAAATAAGATTTAAATATTGAAGTGAATAACTATGATATATAAAACAATTAAAATATAAATATAGGACAGATTTTGACTGTTCAATTAAGAAATTTCATGCAAAAAAAAGGAAAAAAAACTCATTTTTACTCACATTTTCAAAATTTCTTTCTTGAACTCTGCCGTTTGTAACTGCCACCAGAAACTTCTTCCTTGAGGTTCTAACAGTAGTCTGATAACATGTTCTGTACCGATTTACCTGCATATCGTTTCTCCATGACAGAAATATCCTGGTGAAATCTCTCGCCGCATTCGTCACTAACCGTGCCCAAGTTAGGGGGGAAAAGTCCAAATGCGAATGTAAAAAGTGAATTTTCAAGGACATATTGCACCCCATGCGCTGATAACACTTTAACAAGTTCTTAACAAGTTTCTCGTAGTTGTCAGCTTTCACATTTCCAAGAAAATTACAACATACTTGTATGAAAGCTAAGCATTTCTCTTTTTCTGTTAGCAATTCCACAAAGTTGTCATCATGGATGATCTCACGGATTTGCGGCCCAATAAATATGCCTTCTTTTAACTTACTATCACTGAGTTTAGGAAATGTTTTTCTCAAGTACCCAAAACCCTCACCATGTTTATCCAAAGCCTTAACAAAATTTTTCATCAGCCCTAACTTTATATGCAACGGTGGTAACAAAATCTTGTCTTTCTCAAGTAGAGGGTGATTCCTAACACTCTTCTCTTCAGGAATTAAGTTTTTTCATATGGGCCAATCCACAATGTTGTAATGTTTATATTCTGCCCGACTGTCCCATTCGCAAAGAAAGCAACAAAATTTTGTAAACCCAGACTGCATGCCTAACAGTATACCAATCATTTTAAATTCCACCCTCGGAGACGAGAACCTAATAATTCCGCTTGAACTTTATAAAGGTTTAGGTCTCTGACTAGATCATTTAGTTCGGATTGGGAAATAAAGTAAGGTATATTTGGATCAGGAAAATTTGGATCGGTGTTTGAATATGAGGGTCCAGGTTCGTCATCTGGAGAAGCACTGCTTGGTTCTGTTTCATCCACTGTCCATTCTTTAGGAGGCTTAGGAATTGGTATAAAATCATGACTCATAGGTTTCTTGGCTGAAGGAACATCAGGACAAAATATAGAATGTTTTGATATAGAACTATATCCCACTATGTTTGTTAAACAGAAGTAACAATCCGTAGTATGATCTTTCTGTTCTGTCCATATTACAGGGTTTCCGAAGGGCATTGATTTGTGAGTGCCATTAAGCCAACCACGTAAAGTTCGCGAACAATTGGAACAAATTTTACCTGGTGCCCAGCCTTTTCCCTCGTCTACTTTACTTCCAAAATACAACTCGTATGCTTTTCTCACTATAGGAGTGATAGTATTTCTCTGCGACTTCGGAGTAAATTCCCCGCAAACATAACAAAACAAGTTCGGGTTATTCACACATTTGCGTGACATGGCGAACTCATTAATTGAGTTATAATGAAATTCTTTAGAAAAACAATTATGAATGCTCTGATCGTTTTGTTAAAATACAACTTACACTTCACTTCACTATACACAATATTACATTCACAATTTCACGAACATACACAAACATAAAATATGGCTACTCGCGAAGGCTACTCGCGAAGTTATCGGAAAGGAACTTAACACTCGACTAACCCACAAAAGAACAAATTTTAACAGAGAAACAGGAAATTACTCTACTGCCAGATGTTTTCTCCTCGAAATATTAAGTGCCAGTCATAAACACACAAGGTGGCTAAAAAGGTTCTTATCCATTTGCTAGGTACCAAACGTTAAGCCGTATGCGGAGCAGGGTGCGGAGATCTGAAACCATAAAACTATAAAATGTGGGTGTTCTGCAAAAACTTTAGGTGATACAGGAAAACGGATGCGATATTCGTTATCAGCACATCTGAATACATAAAGATCACTTAGTTTTATTTAAAGGAGTATTTCATTGTTTATCAGTGTTATTAAAGGTTATCTTTTGTTACAGTGACAGAAGGTAGGAAACAAAATACTGATATCTACCATCTATCAGTGTAAACATTAGATTCTGGAGAATGCCTGGATAATTTGCTCATTCTTCGCAGATGAGGAGTTTATGAACAAATGATGCAAGGAAACCGGATATTTTTCAAAAAAGGATTGATACACACACATACGTACATAGAGAATGAACTTAGATGGAAAACATACCACTTACAAGTTTTCCAAAGTGCAATTTAGATCCACTTTATGCTCAGGTAGGCAAATCGGGACTAGACCTACAGCTTGAAATAGGATCGAAACCACTGTGTCATGTGCCTCCAGCAGGAATCGAACCTGGAGCCAGGTCACTGGCACTGTCACGCTTAGCCAGTCCATTGTTCCTCAAGGACTCATCGGTTATGACGCACAAGCGGCTACAATCGGTACTCCTTGAAAAGCATAATGTATGAAAAATACACGAAAAAATCTGACAAAATTTGTCTGTTTGTGGATCACTGTATGAATCTGTTTGAAATAGTTTCCTGGTACGAAGAAAAAGTAAACATAGTATTCGATGGAATTCTGATCATTTCCAAAGTATTTCCATGATGGAAAGTAAATTCGGCAAAATACAAAGTATTCCCGGACATTCGGTACGAGACTCGGCGGAAAGCGGTCCGGCATCGGCGCTTGTCTTTCCCGGTGAATGGGTCCGCGACAGTCGCTTATATTAAACCTCGTAAAAAAGTTTAGAGTAACAGGGTCAGTTCTGAATAAAAGTGGAAAGAAAAATGGGGAAATAAAGTATACAAAGACAATCCGCACACCATCCGTGAGTTAAGAGAGAGTATTGTACGAAAAATCGGGAGAATTACAGTAGACGAACTTGCACGTGTAAATGCCAACTTCCTTCGGAGATGCCAGGAATGTGTTACAGCAGAGGGACATCATTTTCAACACCTTCTGTAGTCAAGGTTAGTACACAATATGAAAACTGTAATTTTAATAGCCAACTCTAGCGACTGGCGCTGACCCGTTCACCGAGAAAGATAAGAGCTGATGCCGGGCAGCTTGCCGCCGAGTCTCGTAGCGAATGTCAGAGAATGCTCTGTAGTAGTATGCTTGAAAGTAGGAAAAGTAAAGTTTCTTTTTTCTTTTTTTTTAAACATACGTTCAGTGTGAAATTCACATTCAGTAAAAGCAAAATAAACATTCAATACACAAAAACCTGTCTATTTATCGTCCGAAATCAGAGAGCATTCCAAAATGATCCAAACAATTTGTTCAGGGAGATTTAAAAAAGCTCTGTGAACAAAATAACACAGTTTTATTTCCCACCCCAGCACTAATAAATCATCGTTCTTGAAGCAGAGATGTCCCAAAGTTTAATATATATATTGTGCGGAAACGAAAAAATGCAATGAGGAGAAGTACAAGTTACAGTAAAACAATAGTTAAACAATGGTTACCAAATAAATATGGATATAATGTAAATATGTACTGTATTTGTTCGGTTACATATACATTGAGACAAATCCATGAAGAATTACATAATTATTATAGTAACTCCATGCCTCTCCTGCAGCGGCGTATACTCTGGGTCATCTAGGTAATCGCAGATGACCCGGCTGTATTTCTTTTTTTAATATATATATATATAATATATATATATATACATTTCTTCGCAATATTCTTCCAAACTAATTTCGATGCATACATTTCTTTGCTTCCAGCGCGCGAATGCTTCCAACCGTTTGCCGCTGAATGTCCGGGAACCTTTCTCCAGCCGGTGGAATGACTTCAGGGAATCTCACCCTGACGTCATTCCTGCCG
The DNA here is from genome assembly GCF_977018435.1 of Lepisma saccharinum. Classification (NCBI taxonomy): domain Eukaryota; kingdom Metazoa; phylum Arthropoda; class Insecta; order Zygentoma; family Lepismatidae; genus Lepisma; species Lepisma saccharinum. Next base: position 23,857 of record NW_028143188.1, read on the forward strand.
CTTCCCTTACAACCCTTGGCGAGGAGGGAGGAGAGAGGAAAGAGGGGGAGGAAACACTGCTTCTCAGGCGCGGTGATTCCGTGCCCAGGGTAACCTCCTTCTTGTGAGAGTCCACCGAATCAACCGGTCGCGCTCTCAACCTTCAGAGCCTTTCCGTTCCCTCCGCTGAACTAGGGAAAACATACCCTGTAGAGTGCGAAGAACAGGAAAATTGAATAACATGGGCAAAACAATTCTACGCTAATTTTCACTTTACATTTGCTTCTGTCTTGCTGATTTCTGTTACTTGAACATAAATTTATCAAAAGGAAATATCATATTGAAGATGAAGCAAACTAAATTAAAATTCAAAGCTTAAGCAATTAAAGCACCTATATGCTGACTCCCCCCCCCCTTGTATTTACAAAAATAGTGATTGTTTCTCCTCTCTAATCTTCAAAAGCAGCGAGAATACTTCTTTCACGGAACTGAATATTTTTTAAAGGGAAAGATATCAAAATAAATTTTATATATTAGTTAATTTAAGTTGCTATATTCCGCCTCTTTAGATTAATAGTGATAAAGATGAACGAATTAAACATAGAACGAAAAAAAAAAACATCAGGCACTCGGGGGGGGGGGCTGAAACCCCCTCCCCGAAATCCTACAAATATCTAATTTAAAAAGTGTATAGTGGTAATTAATTTTACTTCATTAGCAGGATTAAACACCTTGCATAATACGTTGTAATAATCTGAGATTCATCTTCAGGACTTCTAACCCCACTGTTTCAATTTTATTTGGCGGCTGCTAATAAGGGATGATCCCCACCCCGAAATAAAATTCTGGCCTGCAATGATTCAAACTTTTAAAACCTGTCATTGCAGGTAATTTCGAGCTCGGAAAGGGAATTTTTTTTATCATTCATAGGGAATTTCATTCTGAGCCAGGAACACAACAACAGAAGTTTGGCACGTGAAACTGAATGCGTGTAGTAGTTGACTTTGTGCTGTTCTTCGTGTTTAGTATTTATTTAGGTGTTAGTGTTTGTCGTGATAGTGCTGTGTTAAAGGGTAATGGATGTGATACAAGATTTGCTGGTGAAACCTTTTGGAACAAGATCTATTCAGGAGAAGTTGCAAATTGTTAATACAGGTAGGCCAGTGTCATCGCTTGAACTTATTTCTACACACAAAGACAAAAGTTGGGAATATGTGAGTCATTTTCGCAAGCAAATTATGACGAAACACCATGGTTGACAGGAAGTATAAGTGTTAATAAGCTTTGCTTTCTTGTTGGCCGTGCTTACTTTTCGGGGCTGAAAATAATGTATGGACGCGTGGCGGATACTGTAATCTTTGCAACGCTTGTGCCAAACATGAAAAATCCAAAAGTCACATAATTTCCTTTGTTAAGTTGCAATCTTTCGCACAGACACGTATTGACGTGCAACTGGACAAACAGCGTGCTTTGGATGTGGTACGGCACAAGTAATCGGGTCCAGGAGTAAGTTGAATTTTGCACTTAAATTAATATTGCGGGTTTTTATTTCACTAGTGCACGTCTTTCATTTTATATTTCACAGGTTGTTTTTTTATAGCTTTATAATACTGTCTTATTGTATTATTTGAAATTCTACACGTATATTAAACTGCAATAACGAGAATTAATTGATTGTGGTCGTAGCAATAAGACAAACATTCCGACACAATATTCCTAAATCCGATATGGATCCTGACATAAATTGCACAGAACTTTTGGAGTTTGAGGATCAAGGGTCGGAGATTACCCACTCGTTAGAACCAGCGTGTCACGGGCTGCTAATTTAATAATGACTAATTAACTCAACTGACTCAACTGAGCTGAGCTTAGCAACGCAACAACGAAGAATCTCTCGCCTCACCTGCTGGGCGAATTAAACATTACGTGAAATATAATACGGTCAGGATAAGTGCCTAACAGTCGGAGTTACCGAGAATAAACCTAGGAGGATTTGATTTTAAATACCTGAAATGACGTTACATAATACTACGGTGTTTCTGAATATACATATATATTAAAGCACAGATAAATACACAGTACATCTTGCCCTCTTTCACTCGATCTCACATTCATTCTCTCATTCTATGGCATATGGCGACAATATGATAATTACAAAGGTTAGATTAATTACTACTTTGACCATACTCTTGCTATGTCTTGGCTACATTGCCTATTACAATTTACCGTTTAGGATTTTAAGTATAAAGTGAATAATTGTTCCTTGTGCGAACCCCTTCTATCTTTTCTGAAGGTATAAATATATTCAATGAACTATTGTTTGCTGTTAACATAAACTCTCATCTTTAACATTTGATTACTCCGCCGGAAAACAGATGTCTAAGGTTGCCATAGCACTGATTTAAGTTATGCAATGATTTGATTTACGCAGATTCGCGGTAGATAGTCGTCATCTTTCTTACACACGCACATGGTTGGATCTTACCTTCGCTGCGTTCCCTCTGACCTGGGTTGGGTGAAAGTGGTCCTACAGTTTTGGAAGGCCTCCTCACTCCATTGTTGCACCTCGCGGTTATCCTGGTTGGCGAAAGTGGATCAGTCGGCAGCTCCATCTGGCCTCATCGGATCCTGGCTTCACTCGTTCACTTCGCAGGGACGTCCAGGACGGTACACGCACACTGTCGACTCCATACGACAACTTGCGCAATAATAGGTCAGTTCTTCGCAGTCACTCGTAAGTACAGATACGTGACTTGGGCGATGAGTCGAACATACGCGATGAGCCATTCGCGGTTTCACATGGATATCAAATGTTATTAACTTTCACTACTTTGGACGTTGTTTCGGACGATTGACACGGGTGGACGTGTCTGGCGTTATTCTCACATAACTACACGTATGTGCACGGATGCGTTGACGGCAAGGGGAGGAGGACCCCCTGGTTCTACTTTGCTCTACTCCATGGCTCTGAAACACTCACTCGAGGAAAACAAATCCAGACCACGAGTCTGCTTGCAACTCGCAGCTCGGTCGCGCGTAGCTCACACTTTGGTGGCGATTCTAGGCAAAACTGTTCCAAATCATCCCTTTTATTCCAGATTTGAACGTAGTGACGCTGTACCCTCTATGATCAGGTGCTTGTTTATTGTTTCTGGTGCTTTGACCGTTGTCCTCCTATCCTGGCCAATGCTCACTCAGGTCCTTAACCCCTGGCAGCAGCCCCTCGCGCAGAGATTAGGCTAACTCTTCCTCTTTTGTATTCAGTCACGAAAAGCAAGGGCAACTCGGTAGGGTAGCTTCTCCCTTTCAATTCAGCGATGAATCTTTAATAAATCATAACTCCCGTATTTCTGTTCTGCTTAGGCTCAAATCTTGGAATCAGTACTTTCATGATGTGTTCTTCCGCTGGTTGAAATCTCATCTGATTCGGTCCATTGGTTTAGAAGTTGCATTTTTCTTGATATTCCCATAAGAATGCATGTAAATCCGAATTCGGGCGAAAAACGGTGGTTGAGCAAGCTAGTGCTGGCTAAGACAGTTCGCTAGACACCTGTATTCGCGACGGATATAATATTACCAATTGCAATTAATTCCTACTAACGGGCAATTAGATTAATTACTTGTCACTCAATATTTGACCGTTATAAGCGTACGCCACTGCTCTCCTGCATTCTGCCCGTAATTTTCCAGGCTTGTTCAAGTACGTTACCCTGCATATTACAAGAAACTGTATAATATGTTTTCTGCTTTTCTACCTGAAATCTATTCCCTGCTGTCTGGTTTTGTTTTTCTACCGTCCGTACTTTCCAGAGCTTCCAGGGCCTTCTTGCCTGTCGCGAATCCCACCCTGCAAGCTTGTTTACTCTGGAGGACCCTTCAGAAATATTTTCCCTCTAAAACGAACATGTGTTTCTCGTTCGGTGACCAGTAGACAGACCTCTTCTCACCCCTCCCCCACTACCCTCCGCGGTGAGATTCTAGGGGTGAAGCCTGTGCCGGGGTGTCTGTAGGAGACAGGCAGAAATTTAACGTTACGCGTATGGGAGAATCACTTTATTCGTTCTCTTGGGAATATCAAACTTCTGATGGCGGAAAAATAACATATAAAGGGGTAGAGGATCCATTGAAGATTATATTTTCCTTAGGAAGAGTCAAAACTTCCATTGGTTTAGCCGTAATTTGAATTTAAAGTTGCTCCTCCATAAGGAATACATGGGATTCTGTAAATACTAATTCATCATATTTTTCAAAGACCGTATAAGGCGTAATAACCAACTTAAGAAACCGCTTCCACTTTCCACATGGGGAGAAATTCATACTCTTCATTTCTGCCTGAGATCTTTTTAGTAGCATTGCTCATTCCGACGATATTGGAATAAATGCATGCCTGGAGTGCTTAGCGTTTCAGCACTCTTTAAGCATTGGTTGTTATGGCTGAAGGAAGTACACTAGACTCTCGCTAATCCGGCCCTCAATAGTCCGCCCTCTCAGTAGTCCGACCCACATCCGGCCTGTAGTCACTTAAACAGAAATGATGGGCACAACAATGAATTATCGTGTTCAACAATATTGTTAGTTAAAAATGTTAAACAATGCTATACATACGTACAGTATCTGAAATTGTGATTATCGTACAGTAAAGTTCAGTGCATACTATGGCTTCTAAAAGGAAACCCGTAAAGTACAGCCTGTATAGTCCCTATGTGTTTAAACTACATAGTAGTACATAATTTCCGACCCTCTCAATAATCCGGCACTTCCGCGAATCCGGCACCCATATGTGCAAGGAATGGCCGGATTAGCGAGAGTCTAGTGTAATAGGATCGGCCACACGCACTGACTAGCCTGCGGATGCTGAACTTCTGCTGCATTCCGTAAGCATCGCCCATAGCGGGCAAAGTGCGGAACGAAGACTGGGCTGAGCTGACTGCTATTTCTATTCGCGATTAAAATTACCACCTGAGCGCTAGTGTCGCTTCCAATATGGCCACTCTACGTAGGATAGATCTTTGTTTACATTCAGTAGTACGAGGGTCACTATTTATATTTTGAGCCTTGGCAACACTGATTGAAGTTAGGCGCGATTTGACGTTTGCACGGAATCGTCTGGTATTATTGACCATAACGTACTTCAAATGTTTTGTCAATAGCTTCATTTGTGTTGTTTATGTTGCCTTGGAGATTGCGCGACAACAATAAAATGGAATTAACTCGTGAACATTTTCGTGCGATGATTTTTTACGATTTTCGAAGTGGATTATCAAGACAAGAGTGCATCGATCAACTTACTTCCATATTTGGCGATGAAGCCCCATCCTTTGCCACTGTGAAACGCTGGTATAACGAATTTAATCGTGGCCGCCATTCGCTCACCGACGAGATTCGCGAAGGTCGTCCAAAATCAGTTGTTGTTCAAGAAAACATTGATGCTGTGCAAAACCTAATACTGCAAGATCGTCATGTGACATACTGTGAGATTGAGGCAACCATAGGCATTAGTTCCACCAGCATATATAAAATATTACATGATCATTTAGCTGTGAGAAAGGTATGTTCTCGTTGGATCCCACACAATTTGACAAAAACTCAAAAAGACGTATATAAGATTGTAACAGGTGACGAATCATGGATATATGCATATGAGCCGGAACGTAAACAGCAGTCGACTGTATGGGTGTTTCAAGATGAACACAATCCAACAAAAGTTGTTCGCGCTCGAAGCACATCGAAACAAATGGTCGCCTGTTTTTTCGGGAAAACTGGTCATGTGGCAACTGTGCCTTTAGAGGAACGTAGAACGGTCAACTCTGAATGGTACACAACAATTTGTTTGCCAGAGGTCTTCGGTCAAATACGGAAAAACAAACAAACGCCGTCGGATCTTTCTTCATCAAGACAATGCCAGCTGTCACACATCTCGTCTAACAACCGACTTTATGAACAGTCAAAAAATCGAATTGATGGGTCATCCGCCGTACAGTCCTGATTTGGCACCCAATGACTTCTTCTTGTTCCCGAATGTCAAGAATAAATTGCGTGGACAACGATTTTCGTCGGCGGAAGACGCCGTTGATGCGATCAAAAACCATATTATGTATGTGTCTCAAGAAGATTGGAAAAACTGCTTTGACAAATGGTTCGAACGAATGCAAAAGTGTATTGACCATAAACTAGAATACAGTAGAGCGTCGATTATCCGAACGTCGGTCAACCGAACGACCGCTTAACCGAACTGTGTACTCGCTCGCACCTGTTACTCTCCCACCCTACCGTCCATCATCCCCCTCACTCCCAAACCAAGTTTCCCACAGTAGTCGCCGCACTGAGCCACCGCTGGCGGAACATTGCTTCTAATGGGGCCTTCATAAGGCGCTGCTGACCAAAATAAAGGATTTTTTTAAACGTTAATTTTGTGTACTGTGTGTATTGTTCATGCAAAATGCGTATGTAATATGTACATATTTTTGTTTAATAAACTGTACCACATACTATATATTCCTACTAAAGTTGCCTTTGTACGTTACTTTGTAATACTTAAAGAGATGCCTGTTTTTATGAATAAATTTACTGTACAATACTTGTTTTTGGCAAATAAACATGTACAGTTCGATTATCCGAACAAACCAGTTTTCCGAACACCCATGTCCCCCAATTACTTCGGATAATCGACGCTCTACTGTACTTCGAAAAACAATAAAGCAGTTTTCAATGCCAAATTCCTGTTTTTTCATTGTTAGGCTCAAAATATAAATAGTGACCCTCGTAGTACGTAATAGCAACGTTGTCATTGCTGGTATGGAAGGAACGTTTAAATTACGCGTTATATTTAAATATGGCGAATGCGATGTGAATTCCAGGAACTATAACAAAGGTGAAGCTGTGCTGAGAGCGAAGCATTTAATTATGGTAATAAAAATAACACGGAAAACGCACACGAAACTAATGTATTCGCACTGGTTTTTCTAAGCTGTGCTGTTTCATCTGCACTGCACCTCGGTTGTAACTGCCTAGCTGGGACTCTCAGAAATGATTTGAAAATAAAGCAATTCACCTGTATTGCAAAGCTTGGGAGGAAATAAATGAAAACATGCTGTTGCAGTTTTTTCCCCAAAGAGGCAGGCTGGTTTAATAACAACACCGGATAATGATCATAATAATAACAATAACAACAATTTCATTGAGGCTATCTTCAGTCTTCACTAAAAATTGACTTACTAAAGGAAACAGCAACATTAGCATCTCAATTATGTTTTTCTGACTTACTTCTATGATTACGGACATTAATTAATTCTCAAACTATTTTCATCTTCGCACTTAATCGACTTGCACCTGTTCCAAATTACATACATTGTTTTCGAAAAATGTTATATTCATAAAGAACCATTTAAAACTTACTTTCATGGCAATAAAATCATCTTTCCGAAAGATTATTTCGGAAAACAAAGTGAACAGACTCGTACATTCTTCGTAATTTCCTTGCCGCATTTCAGTTATGCCAATCTTGTCAATCATTTCTGTTTTCCCTGATTTATTTAAACATTTCTTTTTGTTGATTCCACGGGGTGGAAAACACTTAGGCTTTTAACTTGTCCTGAACCACAAAACGATTTAGAGCAAAAAACTGAACAGTATACGTTACTTTTTCGCATGTTCCCCATGCTTTGAACGGCTTCAACACGGCGAAGCGCAGCGAAGTGTCCTACGTGGAGTGGTTCCTGAAAATCTCACCAGATGGCATATCGGATAATTTTAATCGCGAATAGCGTCTTATGGCATCGTCCACACGAGCGGAACGTCTGCTGGAAAATTAGTATGATTTTCGAAGCCGTTTGCAATATTATTCCTCCTCTCTTCCGTTGGTTGAGGTGAGGAAAGCTATTGACTCTGTAGAGTGTCCCACATTGCACGACAAACTGTTCTGACAACCTCACTGGCCGTAGATATGCTAATTCTATAGGTATAGTGCAGCTCAATAAGCTAGCAACCAGTTTCGGTCCAGGAACCTTTTTTTTCCGCATCAATTTTAATACGGTCCAGGAACCTTTTTTCAAGAACAACTCAAATACGGTCCAGGAACCTTTTTTCAGCTTTCAGATGCAGAGGAAATCTGTTTGTTGGTAAGTCATGACTCATGTACGAGAGCTTATTCATAACACACGGCATGCAAACACATTGATCCGGATGAGTAATTAAAAAAAAGGTTACTAGTAAATATCTCAAAATACACTGACATAAAAGCCATCCCCATCTCCCAAAAAAGGGAAGAGGCTCAACTTTTTTGTTTTGGTGAAAATATCATATTTTAAATGTTTACATTCCTCAACAAAATATAATTGGCTGTCACTTGAATAAAAGTTACGTTCAGTTTCCGCTGAGTGTCAGCATTTTGTCTGCATTACCTTACGGACACAATGCGGAAAGAATGCTTAGACGTTAAGCACTTTTTAAGCATTCTTTCCGCCCGTGTGTTAATAGCGGAAGGCTGGCTGTTATTTTTAAACATCCGGTGAATAGCGCCCATAATACTTAGTCATCCTTTGGGAAGAGCAAGTGAACCTGGGTTCTCCCGCTAGATCCGCCAATGCATACAATATGTCTGTTTTCGGAGAATTACCCAAAATGCGCACACAAATAAGAAACCACTTGACCCCACGGAAGCCTATTCACGAACTTTTGCCTGGCCATTAACACAAGAAAGGAAAGCGCCTTTTTTTGAATGGTCTGAATTGTAAAAGAAGGTATAGACCATCAAAACCTTACATTTCCTCTGCTTTTTGCATATTTATTATTTTCTCCAAATGTTAACGGCTTTTGTTTCTGACAGAAACACACTTGTTGTGGGGGTGGTGATCTCAAAAGTAAAAGCCCATAACAGCCCATACTGAACTCTTAACTTGGGCTCCACTATAGTGTCTGCTGCCACGTTCTTTTTCTGCTCTGCTGTAACCTCAAAAGAGACATGCGTGTGGCAGTAAACTGTCTGCTGCCACGTTCTTTTTCTGCTAGAATCTCAAAAGAAGAAGAAGAGGCTAGGCCAATCATGTCATGCGTAACAAAATGTTAACGTCTAAGCATTCTTTCCGCATTGTGTCCGTAAGGTAATGCAGACAAAATGCGGACACTCAGCGGAAACTGAACGTAACTTTTATTCAAGTGACAGCCAATTATATTTTGGTGAGGAATGTAAACAACCAAAGGCAAATGCGTTATAATATGATTATAAATAGTTCCAAATGTTGAATTTAATCAACACATGTGCGCTAGACAATTATAATTTTCGAAACACGTAAAATATTTTCATTTGATTTAATGAAGTGCAGACTGCAGGGCCTACTCCCTCGTGTTTGTGTCCAATCTTTTCTCTTTACTGCCTAAATCTACTGATTTTTCCGTATCAGGTCTGTCTGAAAACTATGCATAGATACCTCATGTTGAAACCAGAAGACACTGCCTTTACATCTTTGAATTCAATGTTATTCTTTTCAAAACCGGAAGTGCAGTCCCCGCCAGCGCCAAGGAAGCACAGAAATGTAAACATCCGGTGAATAGCGCCCATAATACTTAGTCATCCTTTTGGAAGAGCAAATGAACCGGGGGTCTCCCGCTAGATCCGCCAATGCATACAATATGTCTGTTTTCGGAGAATTACCCAAAATGAGAAAACGCGCACACAAATAAGAAACCACTTGACCCCCCGGATGTTTACATTTCTGTGCTTCCTTGGCGCTGGTGGAACTATTTATAATCATATTATAACGCATTTTTGCCTTTTGGTTGTTGATAAGCGCTCTCTCCATGAGCGTTGGTAGGTCAGTCGACCCCCTCCTCCCCCCCTTCTGGAAATTGGCATCCTTCATTTCAAGTTGCAAAAAAGCAGGAAGTTTGTTATTTTTATTGTTAATAACAAATAAAGTTCAATTGGTTAGTATTCGAACAGAGTAATCACTGTAAAATATGCATTAGATCGAAAAAATGAGTGAAAAATACAGGAACCAGGATATTTTTCTACCATTTAATTCAAAGAATAAATGGTTCCACAGTTTTCAGAATTCGAAAAATTATATTTTTAGATGAGGTCACGCAATATAAACTTTGTGAGTATCTTTTTCTAACTTCTAAAGTCCTTTCTTGAACGACATGTGAAAACGTAATAGCAAAATACAATAACTGTGCATTTCAGCATAGTAACTATGAAATGCAAAGTATTAATGGAAAATAGTTGTGCTGGATATTCACTCTCAGCTTGTGGATCGAATAGCATGATATTATTGTTGTTGTTTATTATTAAGAAAATTCGAATAAAATTTATTTAATTAGGTAGCCTATATATTATTAGTGTATAACAATAATTTTAACCGTAGTAATTATTATTATTTATTTTACTGTTGTGATCGAAGTATTTCAATGTTTATAATTAATGTAAGCTTCATTTCGACCTGGAGAAGTCTTTTCAAAAACGAAACTGATGATAGAAGATCAACATTGCCTTGGAAAATATTAGTTTTGTTCCTTATATCTGCATCCAAAGGATCCGGGAAATTGCCAATATTTTCTAGGTACCTTTGTTTCTCTATATCACTCAAAAATTTCAAGTGATCCATTTTGTTTCTGATCTTTTATAAGAAAATAAGCTCGGTTACGATCTGTATTCCACTTGTTTACATTGAAAAATTCGCCAAACCGGAAGTTCTTTCCCCGCCATCAATAATCGAATTGTGTGATCCATCATTTTTTGTTTATTCAGGAATAACCCCCATAAAAAGTAATGATAGCATTATATTAAAAAAAATATATTTTCCAGATAGTTAAAATAATAAATCAAGGTTTGACGCAAATGCATAAATAGGGAATAGATTTATGAGATACTTAAAGTAAATTTAATCCGAGACTTGTTGCTTGCAAGGCAAGAACATTAACTGATGGACACAAAGCGAGCGCATTTTAGATTGAACATTTCTGACGTATGTATCTTTCTTTCTGCAATCATTGTTCACACAAATACAACAGAACTTCATCTATTTCACACCTCTAATAATAATTGATTAATTGAGTTTTGAATCCACTTTTATGCACAGATATGTTAATTGGGACTGGACCTACGGTTCTATGTGAGATATGAACCACTATGTGCCTCCATCGGGTGTCGAACCCTAATCCCTCGATTAAAATGCGACGACGAGGGTGGGGGGAGATTTGATTTGGTGTATGCCGGTATAACAGAGTTGGCATATTTAAAACAAAAGTGTTTAAAACACTTTGTTTTAAACGTTAAAAACACACGGCTTTGTTTTTTACAAATGTTTTAAACGTTTAAAACAATGTGTTTTAAACATGTTTTTTTTAGAAGTGTTTAAAACACATTTTGGTACTTGATATTTTATAGTCTGTGATATTTTTTTGTTTGACAACCCTGTCGTTTCATTGAATCTGTGTCAATTAATCCGGGCTTTACCGGTCTCACTTATCGCACAACACTTAAGCAACCTTGTGTTCTGACGTCACGAGAGAAAGCTTTTTAACTTTAGGCTAAATACCTACATTGGGTGCGTTCCGAAAGTCTTAACGAAACGAACGCATTCAACGAAAATAACTGGGCTCGTGAATCTGGTGAAACCAGTTATTTTACAGACTTATGGGACACTCTAGGCGAAAGCGCAGGCGCAGCGTTTTGTTTAGAGAAAGTTTCCGCATGACGCTAGCGGAAGGAATGTCCTTATGGCAAAAATAAACTCTACTGTGCACACTGTTACTCATTTTAATCGCATTCTAAGAACGTTCAAGGCATACTTATCTTGTGTATGTTGCTTCATATAGGTCTCTGTTAAAATTATAATACATTTTCCGAACTAGTGCAGTTTGAATCCATCAGCACGCGCTTTGTCTGCAAGAAGCAGACGATTCTCACGGAACAAACCAGCCTCCTGGCCCGTGCGTTTGGTGAATCTCGTTCTTGCACGAAACGCACGGAATGCTACTTTTGGGACAGCATAATGAACCTCACGAAACGCACGGAAGCACTTATGGAACGGCCAGTTGCCATAACTCGTTTAACGCGTTAAACTCGTGCGACTTTCGGAACGGGCCCGTGTTACGTTAGGCAGGCTAGTTATGTATGAACAAGGTAGCAAAACTGTTGTGCGACAAGAAGGACCCGTACTTTACTGTAGAAATCGATACTTCTCAGTTCTTTGTTTCGTACCGTCCTTTAAGTAAGCTGGTAACTAATATCTGAATACACAATGCATGATTTTGATCGTGACGTGAATTTTCTTTCTCTTGCGATACGATTCATTGGTTTGTATAACTAAATGAAGCTCAGACGCAAATTTCACCCTGATTTTTCCAGGACGAGGATAGTAATTCTATAATATTTAGTTTCTTGAAATTTAGATGAATATGAATCCTAACCTACTTCAGCAGTGGCGGAAAAAGTGGGGCTATTACCCCCAACTTTTGTCCCTGCAGTAGAGGTGTGCGGGATCCCGAAAAGTCGGGACAGGGATCGGGAAAAAAAAATTCCCGTCCGGATCCCGACCTTGGGAAATAACTTCCCGACTTTTCGGGATCCCAAGCAGTAGGGAAATACCGAATGGTCATTTTAAAAAGTCGTCAATTCTCGACAATTTCTTCATTGTAAATGGAACGTATAGGAAATTGTTAGTTTTTGTACCAGAAGTGCAAAAACAAGCACTTTTAAGATGAAAATTACGTGTAGAATTCGAGATTTGAAGAGCTTCGAGAAATTTCGAACATATCCCGTCCCGAAAATTTCCCGACTTTGTCGGGAAATTGAGAATTTTCCCCGGCCGAGTCTGCTGCCACGCGCGTGGCAGCAGCAGGAATGAGGCTCAAATTTGCTGCTGCCACGTAATTCGTCTGCTAACCAATGCTAACCAATGACAGAAGATGTTACAAATCTTAAGAACAAATGAAGACGAGTGACCGAACTGTCACAAATTGACGATACGATACAAACCTGTGCCCAAAATGAGTTTCAGTTAGAAAATCTAACACGTGTGTTATCTTACATTAATTGAAGTGAAAATTTTGCCCCCAAAAATGCAAGTTTATTATGTATTTAGAACACGGAGTATCGTAGACTAGTTGGAATGAATGTACAGGTAATTTAGAACTTTTTTTTTAGAAAGCATTTAGCGATATTACTTTAGGTAATTCTAACAGATCGTAACCTACTAGGGACCTAAACTTGACTCGCGTAACAGAACTACTAGATTTTGAACAAAATCTTAAAACGTTTTTGTCTAAGTAATCGCTAAAACTTCACAGTATGTGTTACAGACGTAATTGCATACATAGCATGATGAAATCGCTATAAAACAAAGATAAATTGGTTTGTAAAAAACGTTGTATCCACACTAAAGTAGTGAAAGAACACGTCGACAAATGCTAGCAACTCCAAACTTAATGATGTAAAATAATAGTTGCTGTTGTAGAATATCATGTTTGGTGCTATGTTCCCTTTCGGAAGTCTTCAGACTGTTCTGCGTCACAGGAAGGTAACAAACGTGGTAACGGTTCCGATTGTTTTATGATTTCTCCTAGCACAAATACTAATTATTGTAGAATTTTGGAAATCATTGTCACACGAAATTTGACACTTCCTTAAAGTAATGATCACTGTTTGGACTCGAAGAAAGTTATTTATGTTGAAAAAAAAAACAACTTGAAAATTACCGTACGGGTAACACTTTACTATACCGGAGACGGATTTCTTCAAATTTACAGGAGAAAGTACTTACGCAAAATATTTACTGTAGCGTTGTTGATGTTCGGGAATGTAGTTTTGAACAATTTTAATGCGAATGCATGTGGTTTTCTACGAGAATCTATTTCCGACGCGCTATTGCTGCTGCCGCCATTTGCTTTCTGCACGAGAGCACAATACGCACTATTGCTGCTTTTACAAGATGACGTGTCTAGGATGCATCGTGAAGTTGTTGCCGGGTGTGGAAGATGCTGTAGAATTTGTAATTCAACATGGAATCTTGAAGAAAGAAGTGGAGTGCAGGACGTGGAAGGTTAAAATTAAAAGAATTGCATGTAGCCTATTTTCTTTCATCGAGAAAAACCGATGTTGTCCGTGTATGCTAAATTGAACAACAGGAGTGCTAATGGAACCTAACCTAATATAGTAGGCATACCTCGTCACCGTGATTTTTCTTGGGGCTATCGTGAATTTTTGGGCTATCGTCAATGGTTTTTGGGGTACTTGTTTACTATCCTTTGGATACATTTATTTATTTTTACAGAAGAAACTACGGAACGAGTTTACAATACCGGACCACTCTCCAATTTCTATGAAATTTCGCCTACTCACTAATTCTGAACTCCTAATCACGAATCTGCATTTAATAATTGGCGGTCGAGTATGGAAATCGAGAAAAAAAGCAAAGAAACGATGTTTTTTTAACGTTACGTTACTCTACCATAAGAACAGTAGCTCAACGGAAGACGCCATTTTCCCAACATGAAATCAACGAGCAATACACTGTTGCCAAACTTACCAAATGACACGAGTACATACTCCACATTGTCTTCTCCCTCACTGTCACTTTTAATTTAATCAAACGAGTCCACACTCCACATGGTCTTCTCCCTCACTGTCACTTTCAATTTCTTGGTTATCATCAGGGGGTTTTAGGGGGTTGTAGAGCATTCCGGCGAGCCTGAAGAATTCAACTGTGCGATCCAAATTTGAATGTAGGCACCTCTTTAAGAATATATATTTCGCTAGATACCCTGAATAAAATACTTTTTTTGTCCCTGAAGAATTCAAAGTGTCCTTTGCATGCCTCCAAGTCGACTCTATGCTATTGGTGTGAGCGCCGGTATCTGCATCGACGAAATTGATACTATGGTTAACTGTGAGGTGCTTGAAACCTTCCTGTTGTAGGTGATCGTAAGCTTTCCAGCAATCGGAAATGATTGTAGTACCCGGGAGAATCCACTGCTTAATTAAAGATATCAAAGTTCCCGCGTCCCTTCTCTCGACGGGAACAAGAAAACACCGCCCGCTTCCTCTTTCAATCCCGCCAAAAACCCATTGTCCCTCAACACGGTGACCGCGATGGTATTTTCTGCGGCCAAACTTGGACTCGTCTATTTCTACAACTTTGCCTTCACCTCCAATCTTCTCCCTAT
This sequence comes from Lepisma saccharinum, assembly GCF_977018435.1. NCBI lineage: Eukaryota > Metazoa > Arthropoda > Insecta > Zygentoma > Lepismatidae > Lepisma > Lepisma saccharinum. The sequence continues at coordinate 38,998 of NW_028143188.1, forward strand.
TATCGTAGAACGCATGTTCCAAAACCTCCCGACAAAAGGAAGCCCAGTCAATACCTGTCTTATGTGAAATCTCAGCCTCCTCACAAATAATGTTCAGTGCACAATTGGAGGACCACAGTTTGACGAACATACATATCTGTAGCAGAGACAATTTAGATCTAGCGAAGAAAGTTCCTTTTCGAACCGAAACGGAGTAATTGCACGCCCGACTTTTTTTCTTCGACAATACGAACCGTTTCTTACACTTCCACGTGTAGTTGTCAACCGACGCACGGTCCTTGCACAATTGTAAAACGTGCCCGCGTGGACACATGTAATCACCTTCCTGCGGCAAAACACCGAAATCCATTAATTTGTTAATGAGGCCACGTCCATCCTCCTCCACACTCCATCGAAAGAACTGCAGCACATTAACGTTCTTCTGTCCCGCCATTCTTGCACAACTAAGAATGCAACAGTGTGGCAACGCTGTAGAGAACGCAACGAATAGGTGTCATTTATCGCACAACACTTTAGCAACATTGTGTTCTGACGTCACGGAATATCTTTTGATGTTAGGCAAGACAAGGTATAGTTCTGTTAGGAAAAATATTAATTTTTCTTTCTATTTATGCTAATGGAACCTAACCTAACAGGCCTAACCTAACCTCGTAGGCATTCCTCGTCTCGTAGGCATTCCTCGTCTGACGTCAATAAACCAGGTAGCAAGATTGTTGTGCGTAAAGGAAGACCATTAACGAATTAGGAAAGAAAGATGGTTGCGAATTGCTTTGTATAGACAATCACCGTGGTAAATCGCAAAGTTATTTTACAACTTTTACACGTAAATGTACAATTTTAAGAAGTGACCGCCAAATATGAACTACAGATATGTCATCAGGACACCGAAATAAGTAAGTAGGCGCAATTTCATAGAAATTGGAGAGTGGTCCGGTATTGTAAACTCATGCCGAAACTACTTACCGTAATAAGTTCCTGTAGCATTGTCGAACATCGGGAAGGTGTTTTGTGTGATGTGGGAATGTTTCATAGCTGAAATTCATGTTGTTTGTTGAAAATTAATTCTCCGACGGAGAATAGCTAGCCCCACGAACCATTGGCACGTGGATAGGTTAGTTCTGTTAGGTTAGGAAACATAGTTAAAATTTGGTGTCGTGTTATTATCAGGATCTAGAAATTGGAAATAATTGCGAACCATTGGCGCATGGTTAGGTTAGTTCGTCTCAGGCAAGCGAAAAGGCCTATCAGAAAGACGTACTGGTAATGTGAGAAATTGCAATTAATTTCATCAAAACAACATTGATACACCTTCAGGAATGTTCCGCGAAGCAGATACGTAAGTACGAATGTCAAAAATTGACGAAACGAGAAAATTAGAGGTGTCCAAAGGATAGTAAATTTTTACCAAGACATTATTTTCATTAGAAATTCATTATTTCACCTAAAGAAATGTTCCGCAATGCAGAATAGTATGTTAGCAATGTAAAAAATTGTGAAATAAATCATTGATAGGTGTCTCCGGTATAGTAAAGTAGTACCACCTTACGCATTTCTCATGGACAAGATATTCTCCGTCGACAAGCGACAGTAAATAACGTAGAAGCATGGGAATGAATGTAGAAGTAAATCGGAACCTTAGTATAATGCATTTAGGGACTTTATGTTAATGCTAAGGGTACCAAACCTAACCTGCCTAACCTAACCACAAAAGCATATATTGAACAAAATCCTAAGTAATCACTAAAACTCCGCAGTATGTGTTAACAGACATACATCAAAATCGAACCATGTAAAAATTGCATGATGAAATTGCAACAAAACAAAAGGAACTTGGGCTAGAATGTTTGCTGGTGAAATCCTTTTACTTTATTAAGTTCTAAATGAAAGCTGGCAATTACATTGCAAGCTTGGGATTGTTTATTGTTTTTCGATCTCAAACTTCAGTTTGGTTCCTTTTTTTTTTGTGCTTAATTTTCAAGTAAAAGTAGCTACATCCTTGTATTTAAGTGCCCATAAAATGTAATTTAAGTGGTTAGGTTATTATAATGTTGTCATAATTGACACTTCAACCCTCTTGACTAGAAAACTGACAATATTCGGTCTTGGGTTCTGGATTCGAATCTTGGCCTGGGCATGTGTGTTGTTTATGAGTGTCTTGTCATCAATTTTATTTTACAGGGGCATTACAGTGTTCTTGTGTGACATTTCACACTTGTATAATATAAGGCTCTAGCAATGTGATCGGATTAAAATATTTCATAACGAACTGATTTCACATAGAAGTATAAAGTACGTTTTGCTGTCTGCTAACGAATTTTAAAAAATACTGGAGTTGATGATCTAGCCTGAATGCATGAAAATATGATATGTAGCAACGTTTGACTTCAGAAGCTAATATTTTTTTGTTTGTGAAATACATATTCACAAACAATAATGCAATTAAAAACAATAATTATTCCAGATTAGTTCATGTTGTTATTTACATGGAGTAAGGGCACTTCATGAAATGCCTCACTATCATCACTCATCCCCATCTTTCAATTAGCCAGAAATGGAAGGAAAGTGAAGTAAAATAAACCAAATAATAAAAAAAATGTCTTCATACAGTAGTAACAGCGTGCAGGGTAATTTTAATGCCAAACTTCAATTTAATTCTTTTTTTTATGTTCTGCACTTATGACCAAGTGTTTGTTGTTATAATGTACTTTGAATAGATAAATAAACCTAAAAAAAATGTTTTCTAATTGTCACATCTGACAGTAATTTTGCACCAAAAATACATTGGGGAACTTCGTGCTTGTAAATTTTAGCACCTAGAAGCACATATGTGATGCTTTTAACAAATATTATACACATAAATTACAATAAAAGGTTCAGACATTCTAAACCAATCTTACACAACCTACCTAACCCACTCACATTCTGTTATGAGAGAAAATTATTTCATCTGCTTAATTAGCTTCCCTCAGATCTCCATGAGTGTGATTTGGATAGTAAGATTTTTGAAGAATAATCGGTTTCATAATTGTAAGTCACCCATTTCTACACAGAATTAAATGCTTTTTGTGCATAAACATTTTGCAGGGTGAGTTCTTTCTCCTACCTAACCTAGTTTCTTCTTATACCAGATATGTAAATGAGCGTGTGCCTTTCCTGTAAAAGAATAAATAGGTATCTTATGTTGTCCATGTATTCATGAATTTTGTCAGTAGTGACGGTTTCTATGCATTTTGAAAAATATAAAACAAAATAAGCAAATTGGTTAATGTACTGCATATTGACAGAATTTATGAGGATTGTTACTACTTTTGGTGCAAGTAATTGTTCCGTGATAAATGTCTCAAGAATGTAAATAGAAGCAAATTTATTTTTCCCATATTACATAATTGGAAACTATTGATACTTCTATTGGCCAAATAGGTTTTCCATGGCGGAGTGGTTAGCACATCATGCTACGATGCCAGGGGTCCCGGGTTCGAATACCGGCCTGGGCATGAATGTTTGTGAGTGTCCATTCATCAGTTTCATCATATCACCACCCATCCCCATCTTCGCAAATTAGCCAAAAGTGGCACAAAAGCGAAGTAAAATAAAGCAAATCAATCTATTTGTTTTCCATATTGGAACATTTCACGAAAAGAGGTGCTTCTTCATGTAAAGTAAATCATTCTGGGCCTCCCCCATGGTGCAGTGGTAGCGTCATTGCCTTGTAATCCAGGGGTCCCGGGTTCGATACCCGGTGGAGGCACAAGTGGTTCGAATCCCACTTTAAACTGTAGGTCCAGTCCCGATTAGCCTTACTGTGCATAAAGTGGACTTAAAACACCAACTCAAACCAAACCAAAGTAAATCATTCTGGAAATTATTGTTGTATTTAATTACATTAAAGTTTAAATGTTTTCAAGTGTTTATAATTTGTACATTTTGCAAACAAAAATAAGTATATTCTATAGCCTAAATGCTTCACAAATAATTGAAGCCAAATTTTACTACATTTGTAAAGATCATACACATATTGTATATTTTTTAATGCATTTTTAAAATTCTTGTAGTTTTAGGTTATGTTTGCTAAATATTTTGGAATGCTCTCTTGTCCAATACTGTGGTTTTGGATACCTTGTAACATGTAATTCTGCTGTATTAAGGCTGAAAAGCTGTTCTCGGCAGTTTTAAAACACTTTTCAAATAAATAAAAATAAATAAATAATACATTTTCCTTAATCCATTCAGGCTATGTCATATACAAGTTGTTTTCATTTGTTAGCAAACACCACAAAGTAATTCTATTATGTATGTTTTAATTTAGTTACATGTCTAGAAGCTTATATCTTATGTGTGAAATGTCACACACTGTATCTATTGCAAACTTGTGATTGTACCAAAATGTCTCTCCACTCCATTGCATTATCTCGTGAGATTATTTGCTTTTCTGGTGAAACAAGCTTATCTTTCCTACATATATTAAATGTATACATTTATTCCATATCATAATACAATCATTTACATTTTTCAAATACTGAATTAATTCTTGTCTTCAGTACGACACAACTGTTGTACGTGTCTAGTCACCTTTGATGCGCACACATTCTTGATAAAGACATCCACTAAATAAGCTGGTGAGGGGAGTTAGAAACTGGTTTTTACAGAAGTTTTTTATTGTGTGCCTATTTATTAGTCTGGCGACTGTGAAGTTTTTGGATACTTGTTACATATTGTGAGTTTTATCTCTACCCCCATGACTCTACAGCCCTCAAAGGGCCTTGGCCTATCTCCTGACTGCCAGTCTCCCTCCCACAATCCTACCTGGAGGTGTGGAGATCTTCAACTGGTAATGGGATGATGTGGGATCAGCACGTCGAACCCTCAGCAGTTATAGTAGATTTCCGAGACCGGGTTACGCTACTCACTTGTAGCTCCCCAATTTCCTCACAAAGGTGACTTGCCACCGGTCCTATACACAGGTCGAGAACCCAGGAGGACTCGAACCCATGTCATCCCGCAGTCGGTGTCCAAAGCACAGCCCTTTATGCCACACGGCCATGGAGGAGTATTTTATCTCTGGAGTAGAGTAAAAATATGCTGTATACAAGTCATATCCGCGCATGTTGAAAGAACTGAAACGTGACATTCACAAGAAATTACCAACATTAATCAATGCAAAGTGCAGCGAGTTTTGGGTAACTTCATCAAAAGCCATCAAAAATGTGTGGGCAAGGAAGGCTCCCAGTTTCAACACCTTCTTACATAAATTATAAGTAAATAAATTACTCTTTAAACTAGTTACGGAAACTTGCGCACTTGATTCACAGACAGTCTACAGTGCCGACATATGGCTGCGAGCACCTTGTTGTCTACACTTGAATGGATTGCTCTGTAGCTCTGCATATTATTTTTTTTAAAAGCAGATCTGTTTCTAAATTGGCACTCGATCACTGTGTTTCCGTATTTACTAATTTGGGACTTAGAGTGGCCCAAGTTCCTTTTGTTTTATTGCAATTTCATCATGCTACAAATGCAATTTTTACATGGTTCGATTTCGATGTATATCTATTAACACATACTGCGGAGTTTTAGCAATTACTTAAGATTTTGTTCAATATATGCTTTCGTGTTTAGGTTAGGCAGGTAGGTTTGGTTCCCTTAGCATTAACATAAAGTCCCTAAATGCATTATACTAAGGTTCTGATTTACTTCTACATTCATTCCCATGCTTCTACGATATTTACTGTCGCTTGTCGACTGAGACTATTTTGTCCATGAGAAGTGCGTAAGGTAATTTTCAAGTTGTTTTTTTTCAACATAAATAACTTTTTTCGAGTCCAAACAGTGCTCATTACTTTAAGGAAGGTTCAAATTTCATGTGACAATGATTTCCAGAATTCTATAATAATTAGTCTTTGTGCTAGGAGAAATCATAAAACATTCAGAACTGTTACCGTCATTCAATATTGGAGTTGTTAATTTCTCTTGGCTATTGATTGGTATGGTCCCTAATACACATATAAAATAATTCCTAATGAAGATTTAGATCTTGTTACATGTGTATATTCTTCACCTTCTGTAACTTTGGACAGGGTACCAGGAAAAAAATTTCTCTGATATTCTGTGAAATTCATATGGAGCTGTCAAAGGCATTATGCAACACCAAGTGTGATACTTTGAAAAAATAATTATTTTTGTCTCCACATTGTAAGATTCACTAACATTTGAGAATTGTGTGTGTGTGTAATGGAGGAAGCTCCTTCTCTTTCCTCTTTCTGTTCATTCCCCTGTCTGTCTTCCATTTACAAGAGCCATTCACGCAATTAATAAAATCGTTAAGGAACACTTCCTTCGCACATACTTGGGCAAAGAAAACAAATCTGAACTTCTGAAACCAATAATGAAAGTTGAGCCTGAAAGGAGTGATTTTATTGTCAGCTGTACCTGTAAAAAGCTGAAGTGACATTACAGAAGGTAAAGTGACTCTGTGAAATACTTTTCTTAACTGCTGTAAAATTTCTTCCCAATGAACTTCCATAGTATTCCTGTATTCATGCAGTCACATGGTGGATCACATTTTGACATTTTTAATCACTCGCGAAACAATGGTTATTGGCCTTAACAATAAATATAATTGGTGAAAGAAGGATGCCACTTTCAGACGAGACCTTGAGGCAAAATGTTCAAAACCGTAATGTGCTCTAAAATCAAATTACAGTTCAAAATTGAAAAAAAATGAAATGAGTATGCCATAAACAGTAACAATTACATAAAGTTATGACATTGTAGTTTCGATTTCTACTTACTTCGTTGCTATTTGTTTCAAATGTTTATTCAATAACTTACTCTTTTGGTGTGCTTCATAGTCTGTTTTGGTGGTTCCCTGTTAAGTGAACAGGGAGGGGCAACTTGAAGGACTGGCAAATTATGGAAGTTGCTTCTGAGTTTGGGTTTATTTTCTTATGATGAGAGTTGCAATTCTTTTTTGCATTTTTTTCTAAACTGGAAGATTTATTTTTGTTGAAAATTTTGGTGTATATATGAAGACTGGCAATCCGTTGACATGTTCCTTGGTATTTTTTGGTTATTTTTATGCATCCTTCTTGAAGAATGACAGAAGCTGTACTTAATGCTATTCTTGCCAGACATGTCACCATTCGTGGCAGCTACGTGAGTCAAAGCAGCGGTATAGCAAGGTAACCCACTTTAGCATACAGCTGCAGTGTCATTCTCACAATACAAATATCTGGTCTACAAACTAACAGATGATGCATGTGTGTTCTGTTTTCTATGATATGATTGATGGCTGTGTGTATACCTAGACCTATCTGTAGTGATGATGTGATGAGCAGGGGTGTTCGGCATACTTTGCTGAGGATACACTGTTGTAGGTCTGACGCACGAAACCTATCTGATGAATCTATCTTCTGAACAGAATGCATAACTGCATCTGTCAGAAGCTTGTATCTAGAAAAAGAAGGATTGAGTTCATCCTGGGAAATTTTTCTGCAACTCAGAAATGTTTTCCATTGACAAGAGAGCTTCGGGGCAAACGGTGAAAGACCTTTATTGAAAATGTGTGCTGTTTCATTGAGAACAGTTATGTGCCAGTCACCTTCTGCAGTAAACAAATTGCTGTGGTGGGGTTAAATCCCTGGGACGACAATGGAAACATCAGGACAGCTGCCACCAACTGCCTGTACATATCCAGAATTCTCCTCAAGGAATAGCAGGGTATGTTGTTGGTCCCCATGTTGAGACAACAACATAAAATAATGGAGTTATCTCCACAAATACTTCTTCCAGATCTTGTAACTTGTATCCAGCAAACCAACACCTGGGACACATACTTCACCTGTGAGTCTCCAATAACTGCACAAGATATAGGAAGAGGAGGCTGTTGCTGCAGAAGAGAAGATTATCAACTATTCATCGTGAACTTTTTTCCTCAGTAGGTAACAAAAGCCATGTAATCAGGAAACTATCAACAACTACTAATTATCAACTTACTTTATGTTTTTAATTTTATGTAAAGGTCCTAAACCTAAAAACTGTCAACAACTTCTAAGTATTAACTTATTTTATAGTTTTAAGTTTTCTATAAAGGATCTAGAACTAATAAAGAAGAGAAAACAGCCCAGACATTAACTTACCATTCATGAAAGTCAATAAAAAGTCAAGAAATTATGCTTGTGGTCAAGAATTTTTTCCTATCACAGTGACTGATTGAATAATAATAGTATAGGGTTTCGTAATAGGTAAAGGTATATAGCACCCTGTCCTGTGTATATAGCACTGTGCCATGAAGGCCTTATACTGCCCCTGCATACAACAATGGTGCCATTGTGCCATGCACCCAAAAATTTTAAGTCAATGAATCAGCTAGTCAAACTCGTCTCTAATAATAATAAGAAGAACAAGGTGGTGATGATATGGCTATAAGGGGAAATGGAGGCTATTGTAAAAATAGAAAATAATACTACACTGTGTATTGACTACTCTGGAAAACAATTGAAGATTCTGGAAAACTCCGGAAAAATACATTTCAAGTTCACATGGGAACCCTGGTGTACTTATTTTTCTATATATTGCGCAAAAAGATGGGGACGACAACACGAGCTCCACATATAGTTATACTGGCTGCGAGTTCAGATGTCAGAGCCTCTAGTCTGCCAAATGAAATCCAGGGTACATTAATACAGTAATTCTTAATTATTATTTTTTGTGTGATAATTTGGCATGGAATAACTCATATGAATGTACATAAAATTTGTTTTAATGAAGATTTCTTAATATAAGCAGTAAAAAAGCAAACTAATTTTATTTTATAGCCTTTTAGAACATACTTGAAGCTTCAATTTAAAAAAAAAAAAAAATTGGCATGATTACTGCAGTGCCTGTTAGTGATAATGCAATTTTAATAACGCCAGATGTTGATACAAAAAAATAAACTTTATTTACAATACAAAACTTTTTCTGACTCTCAGTGCAAGGGAATCTTGGTGACAAGTTTTATGGTAGATACATATATCTATGTAATTTAGAATAAAAAACGAAGTGATATATCGATTTCTCTCTCAGATTAACTTTTTCTGTTAAGCACTGCAGTGCACTGCCATGGCCTCGACAATGATCGATCTGTGCAAAATTCTGAAACTTTAGCCTCCTGTTACTCCGTAACTATGAGGTGTAGAGAAGAAAAAGTTTGCATGTGTTTATGCCTTGGTAGTATTAAAAATGCACAAATTTCATGAAAATCTGAATGGGTGGTAGCATTTTCAATTTTTTTCTGGGTTATTTAATGTGTAACCAGTCAGATTTAATTATATGTGTTTCTGGTAAAGAAGAGAATATTAAATATTAAGAAACTGCAAAGTATTTATTTATAAAATTATGTATTCAGTCTGCAATATTGAATTTGGAAACAAGTGGGAAAAGTGGTAGGGTACTAGGTACCATTTTGCACAGGTGGATGTAGATATTTTTTTTTTCCGGGAGGGGCAGGCATAACACTGGGAGTATAATGTGCACATCTTAAGTCCCAGGACACCCATTTTTCTCTCAAACGGATGCAGTAATGGCAAATTCAACTTCACCTGGGTACATTGGGGTAAGGGGCCCATGTGTGAGGGTACTATTGGGACGACCACCATATTGGATCGAAGTCAAATTTTTCAAATGGCATTATCAAAATTATTATGTGGATTATCAAAACACATTAGAATTTTCCAAGGAATGCAATGCTGTAATTAGTTTTGTGATAGCTGTAACGGTACAGAAGTTATTGACACTGTAAAATTGCAACGGAGTGCTGCGATACCCACCGGTATGTTGAAGAGGATGTGCTCAATGTGGTTTCCATTGTGACGAACACACACCCCTAGACTTTTTTTGTATGGTGTTACTTTGAAACAGCTTGAGTATGCCAAGAAAATCCGTGATGCACACCACCTTCACTACCTTATCATGCGGGCCTGTTATCAAATACCTCCACAGATGCTCATGTGGGTCCATGCAGAGTGGATCTCACGCCTGAAAGATTGTGTTCGGCACAATGAAAACCACATTGAGCACATCATCAAGAACATACCGATGGGTACCGCAGCATGTAGTTGCTAGCTTTCAGTGTCAATAACTCTTCTACCTTTACAGTTATCACAAAACTAATTACAGCATTGCATTCCTTGGAAAATTCTAATGTATTTTAATTCCCAACATGCCATTTGAAAAAAATTGACCTCGATCCAATATGGCCGACTTAGAGATGGCGGCCATGTCCTTGAAGCATCCTCACATGGGTCCCTTACCCTGATGTACCCAGGTGAAGTTAGATTTGCCATTACCGCATCCGTTTCAGAAGAAAAAGGGTGTCCTGGGACTTTTGAATCACCCTGTATATTCCCATCAAGGCAATGTGACAAAAAAGTCCCTTCTAGGCACCTGGAGGCAGTTGCCCCTACTCTTTTGCCACCGTGAAATAACTGTCCTTGTTCCCCTCTCATTTCCCAGTTTTGGAAATTAATCGCCGATACCTACTGATCAGAATTATTCAGATAATTGAGAGTTCCACAAATTAAAAATGTTTTCAAATTTCCTTTATTTTCTTAAACCAGAACCATTGAATAGCCAAGTTAATTAAATCATACACATTAGCAGTTATTATTACAATGCTTAACCTCGCTACAAAGAATCGTAGTGAGGTTAAAGAAAAAATAATAATTCACCTGGTAGCCAGTAGCTGCGATTGGGTGCCAAAACTGGGGACCAAGGTCAATTTACGTTCTCTTATTAGACAAGTTTGAGCTTTTGTTCTAGGTCCACTTTTATGCACAGACTAATTGGGACTGGACCTACAGTTTAAAGTGGGATCCGAACCATTATATGCCTCCACCGGGTCTGGGTAGACAAGGCATAGCATTAAGAGGCCACAGTGCAGGAGCAAAGTGGAAATAGGTGTCTGTATGTATGTATGTGTGTGGGCAGAGGCCACGATTTTTTGTCTGGGGGGCAAGTATCAGGGTAAACGTACCAATAATAATAATTTTAATAATGTAATTATTGATTTGCTATATTTTACTTTGCTTTTGTACCACTTTGGCTAATTTGCGAAGATGGGAAGGAGTGATGGATGATATGATGAAATTGATGGACACTCACAAACATCCATGCCAAATCCGGGATTCGAACCCAGGACCAACATTATTATTATTATTATTAGTAGTAGTAGTAGTAGTATCAAAGACGTTATTATCCTTGTAAATTATGCAAAAAGGTGGTAGAAGTTGGTGCCATAGCATTTGTGTTCGAACAAACTATTTCAATTATTTTTTCAACACGTTCAATTTCACATAAATAATGGAAAACAAGTACACAAACTATTTTTAAAGACACAAAATGCTTGATAAATGCATTCCAAATATTATTCTTTTTTACATTAACATCTAACTAACTTTCATGGACGATATATGTTTCACACATATGCAACATGGAGCGAAGTGGACATAAAATCGTGTATGTATTCAAAGTTTATTTAACACATATTTTATACAACATATATTATGTAAATACATTACACAACCAATTCATCCATTTCACAATAAACCAACAGCAAAAATTACATAAATTGTCTCTGAAATGTGCACGCTCCCTTTCCTGAAAATAATTATTCATGCATTTAAAAGAAAATCAATTAAGACAAGTCTTATTTCTCCGTCTGGTAATAATTTACAATGCATTACAAAGAACAATAACAAATTGCGAGCAAGAAAATTTTTGGATCCAATTTTTTTCCAGGCTGAAATCAATATTGAATTAATAGGGCGCAAATAATTTCACGGGATGCCAATACATTCTCTCTTTTACAACATTTGTGCCTCCCCGATGGTGTAGTACCATCGTCGCCTTGTGATCAAGGGGTCTCGAGTTCGATACCCGGTAAAGGCATATTGCACAGTGGTTCGGATCCCACTTTAAACTGTAGGTCCAGTCTCGATTAACCTTTCTGTGCGTAAATCAATCGGTCAATCAATTTTACAACTTTTTTCATTTAGATCGTTCGGTGCCCAGGGTCGACTCCCGCTGCCTCCCTAGCTACCGTTCTGATCTTGATAAGACTAAGAAAAGCACGCATTGCGAACGAAGCGAGGAAGAAAAGTTTATGGAAAATTTATTTATTTGCATAAAATTTGAAGTTGTGGGCGGTAATTGCCCCCTGCAGGTACACTTGGACGTCAATGTTTGCCCCCCTAGAACTCATTTCTGTTCGAGGTTGGGGGCAATGCCCCCTGTCCCCTATGGTTGCGCCACTGTGTGTGTATGTGGAGGGAGCACTGCCCATCCAATCGCCGCCACTGCTGGTAGCCTTGCATCAATGATTGCAGACTTCTGGAGACTGCCTCTCTACACAACAAACACACTCATTTATGCAAGGACAAAATTGAAATTTTTTCAAGTTTGAAAAAATCGTCGATGTTATTTTCGTAGCATTTTATTGGTTCGCATTTTAAAATTTCATGACTCGAGGGGGCCCCTTCCCTGGGTACGGGCCTACTAACATGCATAACTTTCATGTACCACATATGCAACATAAAGCGACGTAAAATTAGAAAAATATTCGCTAACACTACGTGTACGTATTCAACGTTTCTTTAATACATATATATTCAACATATATTATTTAAAATACATTACATAATCATTTCATCCACCCAAAAATTATACAAATTGTCTCTGAGATGCGCACGCTCCTTTTCCTCAAAATAATTATTCATGCATTGAAGAGAAAATCAATGAAGATAAATCTTGCTTCTCTCTCTCTGGTAACTTAAAATGCATTACAGAAAACAAAACTGCGAGCGAAGCGAGCAAAAAAAAAATTAGATCCAATTTTTAGTAAACAGGAAACAATAATGATTTAATAGAGCGCAAATAATTTCACTGGACACTATGGCATTCTCTTTTTTACAATTTTATCATTTAGATCGTTCACCGTCAAGAGCCGACTCCCGTCGCCATCCTAACTACAGTCTGAACTTTATCAGATCAAGAAAAGCAGGTATTGCGAACGAAGCAAACAAGAAAATTTTACGATATGTATTTTTACTTGCATAAGATTTGAGATCAAAGGGGCAATTGCTCCTCTGCAGGTGCCCTTTGAAGTCAGTGTTTGACCTCCCCTTTAATTGACTTCCGTCTAAGGTTGGGGGCAACGGCCCCCTGTGGAGCACATTCAGCATCATCGCGCTTAGCTCGAAGTGGCAGAAAATCGAAGTAAAATAACACCAATTTATCAAAACCGTTTTGTAATTGTCTTCTATTTTAAAATACACACACACCATAGGCGTGCGCAGACCCTCTGATTAGGGGAGCCAAAAGCCTGATAAAAGTTCAGTCGGAAAAAAGACCTCACTTTATCTCACTGTTATTAGTTGCATTGCATCGATATATATTCATTCATTCATTGTTTTCTGCCTAATTGGCAGGTTTTTCACTGCAATCTCCAGCTTTCCCTGTTCTCTGCCTTACGCTTCGTAATAGCATACGACCCAGTTAATTTAATATCATCCATAAGCTGATATCTCTTTCTTCCACGGACTTTTCTTCCTTCAACCATTCCCTCCAAGGCATCTCTTAGCAGGCAGTTTCTTCTTAGACAGTGTCCTAACCAGTTTCTTTTCCTCTTCTTGATGGTCTCCAGTATAGATCTTTTTTCACCAACTCTTCTCAGTACGGCTTCGTTTCTTACCTTGTCTGTCCATTTTACACGCTCCATTTTTCGCCATGTCCACATTTCAAAAGCTTCGAGTCGTTTCTCTTCATTTCTTCTCAACGTCCAGGTTTCTGCACCATATAGTGCTACACTCCACACAAAACATTTCACTAATCTCTTCCTTAGACCTATGTCCATGGGTCCACAAAAAACATTTTTTCTTCTATTGAAAGCTTCTTTTGCTATTGCGATTCTCATTTTCACTTCTTGGTTGCAGCTCATGTCACTGCTTATAGTGCATCCGAGGTACTTGAAGCTATCCACTTGCTGAATTCTTTTACTGTTTGCTCTCACATTAATATTCCTTGGTTTCCGTCCTATAACCATTGCCTTTGTCTTCTTTACATTAATCTTCATTCCATACTGCTCACATCTGCTGTTTAACTCTTCTAACATACTATTTATGGTTATTTCATCCTCAGCGAATAATGCCATGTCATCAGCAAATCTTATGCAGTTTATTCTTCTTCCTCCCAATTTGACACCTCCTGTGCCCTGGAAACAAGTTTTCACTATATCTTCTAAATAGATATTAAACAAAGTAGGCGATAGGCAGCATCCTTGTCGTACTCCTCTTCCAATTTCACAGCCTTCTGTCATTTCGTCTCCTGTTCTCACTTTAACTCGTTGATTCATGTATAAGTTGCTTAGAAGTCTTCTCTCTTTCCAATCTACGCCAATTTTCTTCAGAATTTCTAAAAGTTTAATCCAATTCACTCTATCAAAGGCTTTCTCCAGGTCTACAAATACTACAAACACCTCCTTTCCTTTCTCTAAATATCTTTCCCCAATGGTCCTCAGTAAACCAATTGCATCCCTTGTACCTCTTCCTTTCCTGAAACCAAACTGTTCTTCCTCTAACTCGCCACTGACCTTCGAGTATAGGCGTCTGTTCAGAATTCTTAGAAGAATTTTTGCCGAGTGAGATATCAAGCTGATTGTCCTGTACTCAGAACATTTTCTGGCATTGCTTTTCTTCTGCAGAGGTATATATATATATATATATATATATATATATATATATATATATATATGCAGCAACATAGGCGCACCGTAACGAATAAATAAATTGTCCCTGAAATGTGCCGCGCTCATTTTCTTCCAAACAATTGTTTTCATGCATTTAACACAAAACTGTTTAGTAGCAAGAGTCTGAGGTAAACTTCCCTCTTTGGTAATTTACAATGCATTATAGAAAACAATAAAATTGCTAGCAAAGCGAGCAAAAAGAAATTTAGATCCAAATTTTTGCAAACTGAAAACAATATTGATTTAACATGGCACAACAAATATCATGGGGCGCCATGGCATTCTTTTTTCAATGTTTTTCATTTCGATCGTTCGTCGCCCAAGGCCAACTCCCGCCGTCCTCTAGCTACGACTTTCAACTTGACAAGACTGCAAGAAAAGAAGATAATGCTTGCGAAGCGAGCAAGAAAATTTTACGAAATCTATTTTTATTTGTATAACATTTGATGTTGAGGGGGACAATTGCCCCCTGCAGGTGCTCTTGGCCGTCTGGAAGAAATAATGCAAGAAAGACGTGAAAACTAATTCCATCTTGAGTATTCTTTTGTTCTTCTACTGTTAGATTCTATTAGTCTTGCTTACTTTTACCTCAATGTTTGCCCTTGCCCCTCTAGAATTGATTTCCATCCAAGGTTGGGGAGGGGCAATGCCCATTGCCCCCTTGAAGTTGCGCCATTGCACCCCTTCCCCCCGTTGTTGCTTTAAATTTAATCGGCTTGAAAATACTTCATTTTCTTTAAGAGTATAATATCGTTTAATAAAGGCGATAAGATTCCTCTACACTATTTATTTATTTATTATTATCCTGCGCACAACAGGCATCTGCCCTTTTACAGTGCACAGTACATTTGAGGATTTATACACTTAAAATAATATTTATACACATTTTCAGATATAAAAAAATACATATAGAGGTTACATATATCATTCTTATACATTACCGTGGATAAAAATGAATCAAATCTTACACAATTACATTCATATATGTATGTGTGTGTATATACACACATAAAGCAGGTAAAGAAAGAAAACGGAAAAGATAAAATTAAGTAAGAGTGTTGTCCATTAAATAGCGTTTATATTCAGAAAATTTAGCAAATATGTCCAAGTGTACGCCCCTCTCTAACCATTCATTATGCAAGCTACACATTCTTCGCAGGGGAGCCATTTCTGCGGATTTTGTACAGGTGTGGAAAATTGCAAATTTCTAGGTGAAAGTATAATAATGTAGAAACATGGATGTCTGGAAGTGGGGCAAGGATGACCACACCTCCCCCTTAGAAATCGAATGTGAACCTAAAAAGTATATATTTCACACGTATAATTTGATTTCAGTCACAGTAATTTACATACATTAATGCGATAGCTTCAAATTCAAGTAGCGTCTTTTGAGGGGGCAACACTATTATCGGGGTAATATGCCCCCATGGAAAATTACCCTGCTTGTCTCCATGTAAAAAAAAATCTGCGGACGTCCATGATTAGGGGGGGGGGGCAATTACCGCCTGTGCGCACGCCTATGCCGCCATTAGGGAACGCGAGGCCCTGTGCGAACTATATCCGCGAGGCCTTTGTGTTATGTAATGTTAAAATATCGATAACAACAGTTTCTCGTAAAATTCTTCTCTAGCGCCAACCTGGTTATTACCGTTCGCAGTATCGCCTTTTAGCAGTAATAAAATTTAAAATTTGGCAACCAGCTTTTCTTAATGACTGCTGATTGAGACCTTGTTTTAGCGATACATGCCCTAGAAAAAAATAATATGTTATCCTGTGTGTTCGCAACCATGTATTGTAAATTTACTCTTGTTGTTGATATGTATTTTTTCTGCCAGAAAACGCACTAAGTACGGAAAGGGGAACATGACAGCAAGAGCCAGCCCCAGAGTGTGGCAACTCGGGCGCTCACCCGAAGCCCCGGCCTCCAGGGGACACCGCGCTAGATAAAAATAATAGTTTATGTGAGTTTTTTACGAGTTTATAGGATGCTGGTGTTTCCAATTAAGTAACTAATCTGATATCGCCTGCATTGGTATGTTATTTTGACAAACTAGCTACTACATAATTATAGTGTTCCAAATGTTTGTATCAAACATACATAACATATATTGTTTGTTTACTTATAGAATTAAATATATGAAAGTATTATTTTATGGAAACAATGCAAATTCACTACAGTGTCAAAATTCAATGAAGAGTAAAGAAAACAATTATGTGATTGGATATGAATAAATATTGCTACTTTTTTAGTTAAACTAACAATATGATCTTGAGCTTTTCCGGTTTTGCAATTAAATAGAGGGGTACATGAGATTGATTGAGTGATCGATTTGTTGTTTTAAGTTCACTTTATGCCCAGATAGGCTAATCGAGACTGGACCTACAGTTTAAAGTGGTGGGATCCTAATCACTATGCCATTTGCCTCTACCTGGTATCAAACCCGGGACCCCTTGGTTATAAGGCAACGACATACATCAGAATGAAAACGAAATGGACATGTAATAGTGTTTACATTATGATTTTGTAGGACAACGCCTGTACTTCAGACTAAGGAACAAAAATTGAAAAGAAAAATAAATTAATTATACTTCCCGCAAATATTTTATGCCCCAGGCCCCGTAATGCAAGATTATGTTCTGCCAAATACTTAAGGACATACTACAGTATTCGTTTGAAGATCTCACACTAGTCCTGCTTTTCCTGTGAAATCAACAGTCCCTGTTGCTCATCAATAGTTATGTTTTTCTGCATTCTAAATTCACATTCGGTCCATTTTTTAAGGCATTGAATTTGACTATCTGATATTACATGGTTTTGTTGTCGATAGCTTAAATGCCTTCAATCATCGCATCCTTCATTTGCCAGCATGCCCCCACCTTTCTCCCCAAACAGCTTACAACAAAAAGGAGAGAAAATTTTATCTTTCCTCTTCGAGTACACCAACCCTTCTGTCGACCGTTTCCCCATTTTGCATAACACGCTTATAATATCCAGGTGAAAAGTGTAAATTATCACCAATAATTGGGTAATCATGATTTATGATGCGAACAGGGTCCTTTTGAATGATTGAGTCAAATTCGGAACTGTTTAAAACTGAGGTCCACTCACCTTGATCTAAAAGCAGAGGCGATCTGTCACCTGGCTCAGAAGATGACATGAAGCATACCCCCCCACCCGCCTCGGGTACAAGTAGTTTGGCATCTGGTTCACAGACGAGCTACCGCCGCCACTGATACATACGACTTGGACTATATCGCGAACACGCAGGCAAAATATTGATTGCCGGCCCCTGTGGCGGAGTGGTTAGCACATCGCGCTATGACGCTAATGGTCCCGGGTTCGAATCCTGGCCTGGACATGGATGTTTGTGAGTGTTTATTCATCATATCATCACTCATCCCCATCTTCGCAGATTAGCCAAAAGTGGCACAAAAGGCAAAGTAAAATAAAGCAAATCAAACTATATTTATTGCTACTTTTCTATTTTACGCCACTTTTCTGCCTCAGTTAAATCGTAACGATGAGCACGAATGACGCATATATAGAATTGAAGACTGGACACTCACAAAGGAACATCCAAGCCCACGTCAGGATTCGAGCGAGTGCATTTCTTGAGAATTAGATATTTGAATAGTAGGGATTAAAAAATGGGATATGAGTGAAGCAAACGAACTGAACTTATCTTTAATCTAGAAATTCTTCACAGTAATGCTGCTACAAACAAGTCCGTGGCGCAAGAGCCGTCTTAGAGGCACAGCCTGCCACTCAGCTTTTCTTTGGGTGACCCGTGGTGAGCGCATCGAATCCCATCGCTGCTATTTTCTGGCTTTCGAGACTGGAGCCTGCTACTGTTTCTTTTCAAGTAGCTCCTTAATTGTTCTCACGATGCTGGGTTGACACCGAAATTTTGAGAGTTCGGACTGGGAATCGAACCCGGGACCACTCGCACCAAAATCTAGAGCGCTAACCAGTAGACTTTGCGGGAGCCCTCTTCACAGTAATAGGTACGCTTAAATTTATTTCCTTAATATAAAATAACGTTATCCTAATTTCATTTAATCATCATTCATCATCGTCGCCACGATCAGGCCAGAAAACAGAGAAATGCATTTTTATCCTTTGGGTGCCTATTTGCCTATTTGATTCAGAGGTTTTCGCTGACTACAAATCCACAACCCTACCCATTATTCTCGAAAACAAAAGCGTTACGTGCTTTGCACTAATGGAGTATTTATTACACACTCGATAGACGGTTTCATCTTGCCGCTGCGGTTGTAAACACGAGAGGTTGTAGTAAAGAGCTCAGCGGACCTTCAAGGCTTTGATGCCGACTCTTGTTTTCGTCTTTTCGCAGAACGGCACACCCTGAATTTTGTTGGGCCTCAGTTTGCAGACAAATAACCATTTTATGATGCCTGTCCTGGGTCGAACATTAGGCACGAAATCAGGGAAAGTTGGAGTCACAAATGGGTCGGCGAATTTTCACTGGTGGCTTGACAAAAGGGGACATAGTTGTCCGTTAGCAGAAATACAACTTTGTTATGACGCAATTTTTCTTTTCACAACAATTATGTTTTTCGCGGTGGCACGCGTCACACACCCCTATCGGCGGCCCGGGCTATGACACGCACAATAACTGGTTCGCTGGTAATCAGAACCTATCTCCTGATGTTTCCGGGTTCGCGTAATTTGTTCTTTGTGAATTGTGAGTGACCCTTCAGCAGTTCCGTCTAATCAACATTCATCCTCATCGTCGCTGTTAACTAAATGGTGAAGAACGTCAACGCAAATGGAATAAATTAGAAATACATAAATAAGCGTATTAGTATCTTCCAAAATCAATGTCAAAGGAACTATCGACATGTCAGATTGAACTTGTCGATCACTGACTGTGGCGTAGCGGCTGCCCCCGCAATGTCGGGAGCGCTAAATTGTAGGGGCCCGGTATGTTCTCTCTCTGTGCATCTGAAATTTTATATAATCCCAAAAATTCAGCAGGTTGTGTGGTTTATTTTAAATAAAAAATGGTTTTAAGAAACAGAAATCTGGTTCCCAGTAATATATGATATGACGACGTCTGCCGTATTGTCTCAGCCTGAGGGACCCGGGCAACTTGACAACTTGGTCTCTACCGAAGTACAGAATGAACTTACTCACATATGGCAATCGGTAGGAAAATTCTCTCGTCTCGTACCTTTACAGTTACAAAGTTTATCGTAAACGTAGCCTCAATATGAAATTGCAATAAGATCAGAGATAAATATCCCACATTGTCCACATCCCTTATGTTTTACTTCAAAGGGGCCTAAAAAATCAGGAGGTGGAGCCCGGGGGCAATTATCCCTTTTGCTCTGAGGTCCAGTTGCCCTTATTTCGCAAAGGGTGTATACAGTGCTCGAAGTGAAAATTCCTAGCTGCGAATTTTCTTGTTCGAGTTAGAGGATAGAAGGAAGGATCATCACATGGATCAACGTGAAGACAATGCAGAAGGTGGAGGAGGATGCTTATGCAAATTACCCTAGCTGGGGGATGCTTTATGATTATTATTTTTTGCGTCTTTTACACTCCTTCCCCCCTTACACACGCTCTTCGAGCACTGATGATCTAATAACAAAATGGTTCTTGTTTCATGAAAACGTCTCAAAGAAATATGAGTGGTCTATCGGAAAGAAATGGCATCGTTAAAACTATGAATAATAATATATGTCCATTAACATCAAAATTAAACACCTTGCCCGTGCGGCAACAACTTGTTTTTTTGTGAGTGGCCCAGTCTTTCCAATCGGCATTTCATTGAGTGACAAATTTTCAGTGAATAAAGTCCCATCGCCGCTTTATTATCTATCTCTCAAGACTGGAGTCCGTTGCTATTTTCTCGTAGCAGACTGCAATTGACCTTGTGGCGCTAGGTCACCATCGACAATCTAGAGGTCCGGTTCAACCCCCAAAACTGAAATCATAAGTTTTCTTGAGTATATAACTATTTGTATGGGGGCTGAAGGCGCATCCACCTCAAAGTCCAAAAGAGGAGGGCTTCTGGGCTTACTATCTATTAATCACGTTCCATAAACAGTATTTATACATGTGTATTATATGTAACCTAATTGTTTCTTTTTAAAAATGTTTCGAACCAAAAATACAAATGATCACGAGTAAAATATTTGGCTGTGTGAAGTCTCCCGAAAATTGATCCTGTCTGTGCCACTGCAAGATAAAATATTTCTAAATTCGTTATAAAGTTATTGATCAGAGATTTAGACCATCTTGATTTAGTTCCGAGAAACACTGATATATAGCCTATGTCGATGACAAAAAATGGGAAGGCATGGTATTTGCGGTAAAAGTTAATTTGATTTAAACGGCGGGGGAAGGGGTACCTAACTATTGTTATTGTACGTCTATTTATTTATTTTTTCACTGAGGGGCCCCAATATTATACTTAAGGGGGGGCTCCAGGGAACTGCGCTACGCCACTGATCACTGGCATACATTCATTAGATTCAGCCAATGAATTATCCCTGCATACAGAACACACCTTCATGTCTTAAGATAGGCTCTATTGTGCTTGAGATAGAGCGATGGGCTCTGTTGAACACAGGTGCAAGCATTCAGAAATATAGCGAATGTGTAACTTATTATCATTTCATAAAGGATCAACCTCAGCCTCCACAAACCGCTGTTCATGTTATATCGGCGTCAGGTGGGGACGCGGGTGGGCAACTGCCTACTCAAAACGAATTCTTATTTTCGGAAGATGTGATCTGGTTTCGATTTCATGCGTAATATCCTTGCGAATGTTGTCGATTCAAAAAATGTTCACAACAGGCATCTTCGCTGTTCTTTGATGCAGGATTAGTTTAATAAAAGGCTACGAAAATCCTTGCAAATATCCTGAAGCTTAAAACCTGTGAAATGGAATTAATTTAAACTTTTTTCAACTTCCTTAATTTTATTATTGGGAAGCAGATAGTATTTTCAGTGCATTTACAACAAAATAATTAATATTTACATGAATAGAAGCAATGCAAAATCAACTTACTACACACTCCAGACCACTTTTGATGATACAGATATCTATATCATACAAGAAAAATGTACAGTATTGAATTCTAGTGCATACTGTACATTACACTCCGGCCGAAGCAATGAAACTCCCCTTCGTTCACCAAACTTGGAAGCTGTTAACTATTGTTGCAGATACGAGTATGGAAGGAATGTGAATTATTCATCAAAGTCACAGATTTCTGTCTAAAGGGGAGGCCGTACGGCTTTAGCCTTAGGCAGAAATGCATGGCGAAACTTGGTTGGGGGAGGCAAAATCGAACTTTGGGATTAACTTTGGAAAGGGGGAGGGGCAGAATCGACAAGTTGTTTACCCCATAGAAATAGCACAGATAAACTTATAAACCTAGAGACATAAACCTATATACTGTCTGTGGAAATAGCGTCAACTACTATTTGGTATTTAAAATTACTCTTTCATTCTTTGTTCATCAGAAAATGCCCTGAACTTGTAAATTTTACTAGGCCTGAAAATTTCAGGGAAGGAAAATGACCCTTTCCCTCGCCAAGTTCCCCATACATTAAATTTTAACCTTAAACCACATGTCAGTGAACGAAATAATATATTCTGCAAAAATCTACTCAGAAACGCAAAATTTAACTCAGTGATAAAACTCCTTTGAAAATCAGTATCTATTGATACGTTTTTTTTTTTGTTTGTTAAACCGTGGACGGTGCATAGAGTCTCGTCGCCATTGTTACCTAGTTTGTTTTTAATTTAATTATATTTTATTTATTTTATTTTTGCCGGAGACCCATTTTGGATATCGCCGTCATTTTCAACTTTCCTCTGAGACCGACACAGCTTTACAGTCATAAGTACGGAATTACGTACAGAAAATTAACCCCACTATACCATTACACGTATTAAACAAAATAACAGTGAGTAAGGAATGATTGTCTCATCAGATTTCAATTGTGCATTGCGGAGATGGAAATGCTGGACGTTGGCTACTTCCTGTAGGAAGTGAGGGATCGGCAGAAAAGTCCCGGTCCCGCTAATGAACCATTCCAACGCCTGATGCTGGAAATAATAATGGAAAAGAATAACATAGATGTTGACAAGAATAATACATCTCTTACATGTCTTCCTTGTCACGTACTGTCTGTTTCAATGGAACAGATTTGCAAATGACTTGGAAACGACCTCTAAAGTGAATTCAAAGCCATATCTCTAGAAAGCTTCGGGTACAGAGCTTCCAGGAAACATGATCAGTTGTGTCCTGCGTCTTTGTAGGAATCTTTGAGCCTGTTATCTGAAGGAGGGAAAATGATTCCAAAAGGTGGAACGGGTAGTATAGCCACAACGTACCATATGTTTTCAATTTTGGCCCTCAGAGCCTTTGCTTCCTCATTTTCGCGATTCAGTGTTCCAGACTCAAAGCATAGTGTTTTATAATAATAGAAATAACACTAAAATAAGGTCACTTAAAAATTATAATAACCCTTATTTTCACACTAAACAGCGAAAAATAACATAGATTGTGCTGCAAAATAACATATTTTGAAACTTATCTATTGAGATAAATTGTTAGAAATTATTTTTATAATTTATTTTTTCAAAGCTTTGGTTTTCTCTCTAATATTCCATGAATTACACAGACTACTACCATATCATAAACTTTAAATAAGATAGTTAAGAGAAGCAACAAGTATTAATTCCATGAATTTCGCTACTTGATTTTTTAAATTATTTCAGTTGTGTATTTATGGTTTCATTTTAGGATATGATAACTATCGTTTTCAGCAGCACCGATTATTGTACGTTTGATGTTTGCCGAAGAATCAAAAACTATAATTTTTAAAGTGGGAAATAATGGACATTACGTTTATTCATTCTCTGTATATTTTGAGAATCTAGTAAATGTCTGGCTCGATATTGATTGATTGTTTTAAAATTAGTGGGTGCGTGGGCACATGTGGCCATTTTGCACGCCTAGCTCGATATATCATCGGAAATAGGACGTGACAGTTGTGGTAGAAGGCAGCCTCAACTCTCGTGAGAATAAAAGAGTGAAGAACGAATGGTGAGAAGAATTCTGTATACCTTTTGTACTAATCTAAAGGGAACTAGCTACGCACCTGAAGAATCCCTGCCAGGATTTCCTTCACTTTCACTTGTAGGTACAGTGGGATCCATGAGTATTACCGTGCAAATTGTCCACGACTATTTTCATTAACTTTTTTTCTTACATCCCATGTGTTTTTAAGCGATGGATTTTTATGTATGCTGGTGCAGAAGTTGTCAACAGCTTGTTTTGAGTTTTCTTTTAATTCTTGAAGCTCTTATCGGGTCAAATAAAGTGCACGAACATGGTGATGGACAATTTGCACGATAATACTAATGGATCCCACTGTACAAATATACATGCTGCAATGTTGGAGACATAGGGTGCACAGATATTTTTTTATTATTATTATTTTGCAACAGAGTTAAAATTTATTTTTAGTACATTGATTGCTTGTGTGACTGATTCAAATATTGTTTCATACATCTTATATATAGTATAGTGCCGTACTCAGATTTCTAAAAATGGAATAGAATTTGGTGTCCCCTGTACAGATTCACGCGTTCTGCTTCTGGTAATCTGTAGAAAAAATTACATGTGTTTTATTTCAAGGGAGAAATTCACTTCCTGAAATAAAAGTGTAACCCGACAAGAAGTTAGAAATGGACTCTGCATAATGAAACCAGATATACAACTTTATTTGCATGTACAAGATTTGGATTGCTAAACTATACTTATTATGTCTAATTTTCTTATATCTGATCAACTACTAAGAGTATTTTTACATTAACGTAAAGAGGGTACAATATTAATACATGACTGTAAGGGAAGAGAAAGTGTGTGTAAAGTAAAATTTATGTAGTGCGTACAGCGTACAGCTCGCACAAGGAAAATGCAAATAAATAAAAAGTAAAAGTAAAAGTGCTCCCCTGTGCATAGCAACACGCCATGAAGGCACAAATATTATTTATTTTTCTAATTTTATGGAGTAATTTATATACAAGGCTCTACTATGTAGTGTACTTAGTACAATTATTACATTTTACAGGAATCGATAATACAATAACAGGATAAAGTAACGTAATTTGGTGGCATAGGTTATTTGGTGATAATTGTTCTAACGTATGCCGCCGCATAACCTATACATTATGCTCTGTCCAGGGAATCTCAGGAGCGAAGGAAAGCAACTCTGCACAAGTCATGACGTGAAAGGGCTCAACCAGTGAAAACATGCCAGGGAACGGGATTTCGTGGAGGGGAGAGAAGCAACTGCAGTTACCAGCCTCTGCAGCAGCGCGTACTGCTTCGCTCCTCGCACTCGCTTTTTACCCTTATGCGCGGCCTTGCTCCAGAAGATTCCCTGGATACATTGTAGATGAGATGACTCGCGATGCCCATCATGAAGATGCATTTGTGAAGACAGTCCCAACGTTTTCACTTCAACTCACTCATTGCCAGGCCCAGATTTATGTGGAGGCTAACGTGAGCCCTCCCCCCTCCCCTACTCCCCCGTGTTTGATTAGAAGTAAACGTGGAAGGAGGGTAAATTTTCAGAGCTTCCTATTTTTACATTTTGAGATTGTTGCCTAATATATAGTTCTTCGGAAGCTAAAGGTACAGGCAGAATTTTTTTCGGAGGTTGGAGGTGTCAAGAATTCTTTATCTCAAACTTTATGGCCTGCTTATTTCCATATCTCGAGGGTTTCTGTGAACTATTACTTATATCGAAATTTTTGTTTAATCAGATAAATTTCACAGTAAGATATTTGCTATTTATGCATATGGTAAACCATCAAAAATAGTAATTTAATGGCGTCAATACTTTCATATAACTTTTATCAGAAAAAAATGTTTCACCTACAGACCAGGGTAATATTACATAGATTTATTTTACAATCATCGATTTTTAATGTAAAATGTAGTACAAAAGTTACAATGTAGGCTGTTTTATTACTGTGAATTGACTTGAAATTAAACGATAATTATTACTTCAATTTATAAAATTAATAACAACAATGGCGGAATGGAGAAAAAGTCATTCCCTCGTTCGAAATTAATTTAAACATGCAGAGGTTGGAAAATAAAATGTGGGAACGACAAAACTCCATGACTCAACCCCCTCCCTCGTCTTCTTCAATTCGAGCACTGCCTACAGTCAATTATTACTTCTAAGGTAAATTATGTCAAATCGTTAGCCATATTTTTACATGAGAGTTCAAATATCATCCATTTTTCTTCGTTGTGTGGCCTCTTTGAAAGCAATTTTTCCATAGTGGAGGGGAGACAGCTGAGTGGAGAAGGTAATTTAGAACTGCATAATTTGTATGCATGTCCACATTATTATAATAATTAAATCAAGAAAACATTCGTGATCAGGTCATGAGGCACGAATTGGAGAGGAAATAAGAGTTTACAGAATTCTTGTTGGGAAAACCTGATGGTAAGAGACCTGTAGGAAGACCAAGACGAAGATGGAGGCATAACGTTGAGAAGAACCTAAAGGAAATATGTATGGGATGGAAAAGATTGTACTGATCTTGCCCAGGATATGGACAGATGGAAAGCTTTGGTTGTTGGAGCCATAAACCTTCGAATTTAAGAAGATTAGAGTCTTAGAGAGTTGGTTAAATTTTAGTTAGTGCTCCAAATTTGATGTTCAGTCGCCCTACCAAAATTCCCGATATAACCTAAGATTTAACATTGATATTCCCCTCTTTCCATCGAAAAAATACTCAATCTCTCGCACCGGAATTCGCCTGACAATTTAAGACTTAATAGGTCGCCACCACCACCACAACCAAATAATACATATTACCCGTTATAATTTCCTTGGCAGTCTGCACATTTCTATTTATAAAGCAGCGATGCTCGAATGATGGCGTAGTTCAACTTCTGTCCAACACTCGGCGCCGCCATTAGATGTGCGACGCGTGTCACAACACAGGGCCTCGCGCTCCCAAAGTACAATTCTATCGAATTGTTTATTCATTCATTCATTTATTGTGAAAGCGTGATCCCATTCAAATAGAACGAGGGAAAAAAAAACGAGGTAAAAAAACAACAACATACATATGTTAGCAACCCTACTACTACATAAAACGATTGATTGATTACTTCGCTTTTCTGCCACCTTTGGCTAATCGCGAAGATGAGGATGGTGAAATTATGAAACGACACTCATAAAGAACACACATATCCTGGCGGCCTGGATTTTAACCTGGGACCCCTGGCGTTGTAGCGCGCTCTACTAACCACTCCGCCATGTAGAAGTGATTTCAAACGGGTACAGCAAGATATGGCAACAGCCAAAAATCAACATTATTGCTATAAAAACATGCGAAATTAAAATTTTATCCGCAACACAGTTGAATTTCTTGATTCGGAAAACGGTGTTCATTTTTGGCAAGTATTTGTCACTCTCATACTACCACTACCAGTTAGTTCAAGTTCGCCGGTAAGGAGCAACAAGCAACACTTCTGTTGTTTGTGACCCTGCCGTTTTCTACTGGTTGCCCGTCATAAACCACTGCTCGAGAGGATGCAGGTACCGTAATATGGTCTCCAAATTTGAGGACATGCCGTCCCTCGTGTCCTTGGAAACTTCACCACATTGGGTATGTTGTTCTTCCCTTTGTAACAAACATGTCATCATAAAGATCTGGAGATACTTCTATTTTTACTTCCTGAAAGAAAACACCTCCCAGAGGTGTTCAATGTTCCAAAAAGTTTCAAGTCATAAGCAGTGGCGGATCCAGATCCAGAAGTTACAGTTGGGAGGGGCGAATTTCAGTCGGGTATCTCATCTCACCCAGAATCAATTCTAACCTACACTTGCCCTGTATTATATAAGCGAGATATCATACTATAAATAGGAGCCAAGTTCTAGAGACTAGACTTTTTGTTTTGCAAAAATAGGATTCCAAGGCTGGAATAGATGTTTTTTATTGTCGTTATCATAATTCCTGCTACAGTAAACTGAACGACCAGATATGTTAAACTTGGTAATCATTTGAATCTTCAAAAATATTAGGCATAATAATATATCTAAAAGCCTGGCAGTTGGGAGGGGCAATCGCCCCTATCGCCCTCCCCGTGAATCCATGCCTGGCCATAAGTCATTATCGTTTGAAATAGTATTGCGTGCAGCTTCCATCCAGGTATTACAGTTTATACTTATATGTACTAAAAAACCCGTTCCCTAATAGCTGTAACAAGATAATGCTAACAGTTCCAATAACACTCGTGAATGATGAAAAAGTTTCCCTCGTTTGAAATTAATCAAACGTGTTTAAAAATTAACATGTATTTTTATACAAAATTAATATTGAAAGTTTTTCTTGTGTCTCCAACCGGTTGCCGACGTCACCTGTGTGCACCATGGTAGCGTGATTAGCACAGCACGTTACGACCATGTTACGACGCTAGGGGTCCCGAGTTCGAATCCCGGCCTGGACATGGGTTTTCTTTGTGGGTGTCCCTTCATCATATCATCACTCATCCCCATTATTATTCCCCTTTTTACTAACTTCCTCTTCTAACAGTTGTGCACTATTAAGAATTTTGACTTTGCACTCATCTGAATAGGAGATGACATTGTTCAAACCGACATTTTCCCTTCAAAACAGCACTTCACTTTTTCCTGGAATGTGCGTTGCCTACGTAACAGTAGCAGTAGTAGCGGATCCAGAAATGATAGTTGCAATGGTCTAATGTTAATGGGTTACCTTACCTACGTCTTATGACAAATACATTTAAAATTATTTCCGACAATGATAATAAATTCATGAGGAATCTGCATCAACAGCATATTTCTATTTTTACACACACACACACACATATACATACATACATGTATGTACGTATGTGTGCGTGTGTGTTTATATATATATATGTGTGTGTGTGTGTGTGTGTGTATGAGTTTGTTCCTTCTACCTCTCTATCTCTTTCTGTTTCGTCATCTTTCTCTCACTTTCTCCCCCCATTTTCATTATGCTCTTGCTCTTTAACTTTCTATCACCGTATCTTTCTCTCAGTCTCTCCTTTTCTCATTATTGCCTTATGCAATACACATACATGATACTCTGGCTACAAGAGTCCACGTAAACTCAAAGGTGTAAACTCCATTCTTGTCCCTTTTTCTTCTTACTAAAACGGGTCAATGTCACATGACAAATGGTGTGTGATTGAAACATTGTGTTCCAGAACTAACTTTACAGCTTTTTCATTGTTATTTTATGTTATTTTGTGAACGGCCTCGTCCTTTATTTTTCTACCTCTTACCATTCTCAATCAAATAGAATGTAATATTTCAAAATTTTGTACTAGCTATGTTTCATATTACAAAACAAGCAAATATTTTAAATGGGAAATGGACAGGACAAGGGGCAATTGTAACAGTGTTACAACTGTCACAATTAAATGTTACCTTTGCCCCACCTGACGCCATATTGATTGATTTGCTTTATTTTGCTTCGCCTTTTGCGCCACTTTGGCTAATTTGCGAAGATGGGGATGAGTGATGATATGATGAAATTCATGAATGGCGCAGTGGCAGCGTCGTCGCCTTGTAATCAAGGGGTCCAGGGTTCGATACCCGGTGGAGGCACAAGTGGTTCGGATCCCACTTTAAACAGTAGGTCCAGTCCTGATTAGCCTTGCTGTGCATAAAGTAGACTTAAAATAATAAATGAATGAATCAATCAATTTACAAACATCCTGCTCAGGCCGGGATTCGAACCCGGCACCCCTGGCTTTCGTAGCGCGATATGCTAACCACTCAGTCACGGGGGGCGGCTTGACGCCATATTGTTTGCGGGCTTGCAGCTACTAACCACGACCACGACACCAGAAATGCATATCTATATTAACAAATACATAAAATAAGGCGTATTGCAATGGTATAGACAAACCTTGATCAGACAACATCGAGAAAGTACTATTAAACAATAAAGGAGTGCTTTACGTTTTTACTTACATGTTTAAATTGGGAGAACTACATAATTTGTTTTCATGTCCAGATATTATTAGAATAATTAAATCAAGAAGACTTAGGTGGGCAGGCCATGTGGCACGAATGGGAGAGGAGAGAGGAGTTTACAGGATTCTTGTTGGGAAACCTGATGGTAAGAGACCTGTTGGAAGGCCAAGACGAAGATGGAGGGACAACGTTGAGATGGACCTAAGGGAAATCGGTAGGGATGGAAAAGAGCATATAGAACTTGCTCAAGATAGGGACAGATGGAAGGCCTGTGTTGCTGCAGCCATGAACCTTCGGGTTTAAGAAGGCTAGGGAGTTAGTTAGTTAGTTAGTTTAAATTGGGAGAAAATGCGAGTAATAGCTGCAGTAATCATGACATAGGCAACACCGCCACATGAGACACTTACGACTGAGTTCTTCTTTCTGCAGATGCCTCACGACAGGAGCACAGTAACGAATGCTGCATTTGCTCTGTGTTACAATTGGCCCCGTTCTCCACTACACCCTGGACTGCATTTGCTGACTAACGAGGCTCTGGCACCTAGACTTGTAGCCAGGATAATCCTCCGTGGGACTCATGTTGGGTTGTCTGTTTGTGTTTGTGATTGTCCTTTCACCCATTTCACGTAATCCTTATCCGCATTTTATATTTGCAGATACTGATAAATAATTTGCAGTTGGAATGTAGCAAAAATTGTGTCATTCTTCCAAACACACTACTTTGTGTGCGTTATCAATATTATTCTTAGTAAAGTGTTTGAAATGAAGACTAATTGCTTATCTTTTGTTGTTGTAAGAAAAATTCTCCCCCACGAAATTCTTGGAAATATCTTAGGACAAAATTATTGGTGAGGGGAAATCCCTCACAGGATTTCGCACCATGCTTTGCATGATCACAGAACAAATGCATTCCACTTCTGTGCAAAACTTTCAACCATAGAAAAAGGATCAACGTGTACCTCTCATTTACATTTCCATGCTTCACAAGAATTTATTGGTATCCCCTCCACCACAAAATTAAAATTTATCAAACATCACGCAGTCACCCTCAAGAAGTTCCTCAACATCCCCTATAACGTTTCACCAGGGCTAAATTTATGGGTAACCTTTATACAAAATTTACTCTTACACCCCCGAAATATGAACTTACACTCCTCCAGATGGAAAATTCATTATCCACTCCTGCCATGCAATAACGAAAAAGAGATTGTAAAAGACCCTGACTGTAGGGTCTAAAAGGAGCTATTTGTTAATTTTTATTTATGTACTGCAAAATAGCTTACTCTATTTGGATATATTACACGTACTATCAATTTGAAAATGGTTACGTGACAGAGCAGATAAGATTTTATGTCGAACAATAAAAAGAAAAACTTCTTCCGAGGCTTCAATTAGCTTCAATCCTTTGCATCGCTTCAAGAACTACTAATGAAGTACGGTGACCCAAAGCGTATTTCTCTGTAGCACTGTTTCAACTGCATAAGGAAAATCTGGATATATTTGGCACTAAAGAAGTAATGGAAGATTGCACTGAAAATTGTGATTGAAGAATATCCACATTCGGAAAAGTCGAGTAGAAGTTGAAAGTATATGTTCTGCTGAAATATGCCACTGTTGTTATTTAATCAAGATTACATAGCAATGTTGTTTTCATTTATACCTGTAAACATGTGTGTGTCGCTGGAAGTGGCAGCGTTATAGGTATGGGTGTCCCAGAAGTCTTTCCCTGATTACAAACTTTATTCATATCTGCTGTATGCAAGGTAGAGATGTGAAAGTGGTGCCAAAATGTTGGAAAACTAACCAAGTTTTTTTTGTTGCAGGTTTGAGTAACGTGGCTGTAGTGTAGCAGTGTCAGTGCCCAGAAAACCGGAAATGTTCACAAATCAGCATGTCCTCTGGTATCACGAGACCCGGTCACCAATAGCAGTGCAGAGGAACTTTCAAATGTACATAATTCTTTCGTATAGAATATCTGCCATCAATAAGTTGGTATTTAAAAAATGGAATTTATCTTCATTCCCAAATCCTGTCAAGTCCAAAGAAACATTGTATGGAAAGATGCCACCCGATGTCAAGAGCATTAATTCCGGATTCCTTGGCACTGACACTGCTACACTACAGCCACATTACTGAAACCTGCAAAAAATAAACTTGGTTAGTTTTCCAATATTTTGGCACCACTTTCACATCTCTACATTGCATATATAGCGGATATGAATAAAGTTTGTAATCAGGGAAAGACTTCTGGGACACCCGATACTTATACGATGCGTAACAAACATTTGAAAAAATACGCGCGCCAGTTTTTGTTTATTTCAAGTCCACTTTATGCACAGTAAGGTTAATTAGGACTGGACCTAGAGTTTATAGTGGGATCCGAACCACTATGTGCCTGCATCGAGAATCGAACCCGGGACCCAGTGATTACAAGGCGAGGGCGTTACCGTTATCTAGCTAATAAAGTTCGAAGTAGCCTGATACATAGGGCCGTATCAAGGTTTGTGGAGGCCCCTGGGCAAAATGTTTTGTGGGGGTCCCCCATTTGTTTATTATTTTTTACTAGGAGCTTTATTAGCTCAACATGTTAACCACCAATTTTCAGCAGTTGAAATGGTAGCCTGATTTTAGAATCAGTAGTCATTCACAATCGAACATATCGCAGGTAGGTTTGCAGGGAGAATAGCGCAGTAAAATAAAGTTACAGGGCGAAAATTGTAACGCTATAGCAGCAGTAAAATTCTGGGTCTAAATGTCTACAGTATATTATGAAGAGTGAACAGCGTAACTACAATATATAGTAAATACTAAGGGGGTTCAGACGGAAACAGAGAACTGAGCAGTAGACTGTACTTACGTACATAATTTATTGTAAATTATATTATTTACAATTAAGAGTAAATATGTCACTACATATGCACGGTCCATCTACTGGACAACTACCGACAGGTTCATTGTGGAAATTGTAGTAACTACACTTTCTTCAAGAAAATTCCCAATGGCTTAACACTTATAGTAGACACACTTTTCTTGCCTTTTTCGCCGAAAATTCATCTACTATATCATGGTAGTCCAATTTACGAAGAAGTTCATGTTCAATGCTTAATAAACAAAGATTGGATAAGCGATCCTGTCCCATGGCAGCACGAAGCCTGTTTTTCACTAATTTCATTTTTGAGAAAGCGCTAGTTTCTCCACAATTTATTCCCTAGAAAAACTCACTGTTCTAATACGATGTTATTAACGAAAGAAAGTTATGTACTTCGTTGGATTATTTATTATCTTAATCGTATCTGAGAATTGGTTGTTTGAATAAGTGTGCCTTATTTCCACACCACAGCCAAATCAATCCATGGTATAAAGTATACTGAGCTTCAGATATCTACGAACAGATCGACTGAGAGCTGTGCAACAATTGGATCCAGAAGAGTGTAGACATACGACAATATTGAAGTTTTTATTTTATTTGTAAAATACAACTTCTTATGTAATTTTTCACAAGCATAGCCATCTGGATAAAATATTTTTTTTTGGTGGAGGCCCTTCACAGCTTCCTCTTGGTGGGGGTCCCGGGGCAATTGACCCAGTTTCCCATAGGTTAATCCAGCCCTGCTGATACATGTTTTTATGTTTTCAGTGTACCTACCCGCACGCGGAAAGAAATTGGTATTCATACTTCGCTTAACTATGCCCTCCTAATATCGCTAGAAATCGGCACCTATGTTTTCCGGTGCTGCTTTTCTTGCTTGATTACTTGTTTTATTTTTTTTCCTCTAAGTTCTACCTGTAACCTTTTTACAAACATATTTTTGATTTGGTTACATTTTCCATTTTACCATCCAATTCTTGTCTCGTGCCGACCCTCCGCGATTTAGTGGTTAGCACATCGCGCTACGAGGCCAGGGGCCCCGGGTTCGAATCCCAGCCCGGGCATGATTGTTCTTTGTAAATGTTCATCAGTTTCATCATATCAACACTCACCCGTCCTCGTTGTCGCGATTAGCCTAAACAGGAAGAAAAGCAACGTAAAATAACAATTGCACAACCAGTCTTGTCTCGTGTATTCTTCCCTCTCCGCTCTTTTTACAATGTACTGTGCTTCCTACATCCCCGTTTCAAGATAATATGATGGTTCGCAGCTCGACTAAAGAGACACTCTGTGGAGATCGCTGGGAAGCCAGCCAGGTTCATTCTGGAACTTCTAATACGTCTATTGTCTCTCAGGGGTCATTGAAGGTCATGTACCTAGTTCTTTGCTCAATAATATGCCCCACGTTATTACAAATGCATTGCACAAATATGATGAAAATAAATCAAATCACACATCATGAATGCAGGGAAAGTTACTTGGAGGAGAGCAGAGGGGGAAGGGGGTTATTGGCCATTGAAATGAGTCTGACTGATGACAAATATTAGCAAAAAGAATAGTCTCTGGGTATGACGTGGCGTTAGTCAACATCAAGTAGCAAAAGAGTAGTTTGCAGAGCCGCTGGAAAGGATGGTAGAACGAAGTTACATTAAACTGTAAATCCAGTCCCAATTAGCCTATCTGTGCATAAAATAATAATTAAAAAAAACAACTCAAAACTCAATGAGATACGTTCTTTCCTAATAATTAGTCCCAGATTTAGTTAAAATCAAATGGTACATGCCGGGTTCGATACCCGGTAGAGGCACAAGTGTTTCGGATCCCACTTTAAACTGTAGGTCCAGTCCCGATTAGCCTTACTGTGCATAAAGTGGACTCCCAACTCAACTCAACTCAACTCACATGGTGCATGCATTTTAGGAGCGGAATGGAAGAAAGTTCATTGTTTACTTAATTTTTATTAAAGCTGGCTTCCGTGGCGGAGTGGTCGACCCATGAGTGTTTTTGAGTGTCCCTTCATCAATTTCATCATATTACTCACCCTCGTCTTCGCGATTAGCCAAAAGTGGCAGATAAGCGAAGTAAAATAAACAAAATCAATCAATATTACAGAACGGAAATCATGTCACCCTAAACTTTGGCTTCCTAGGAGAGACGGACCACTTTCTTACGCATGACAAAGAGAGAGAGAGAGAGAGCGAGAGCGAGCAGGAGCTCATTACGCCGTCGATCCTAGTTTCGCCATCTTGAATCACGTGTTCTCTCGTTGCGGCTTGTACACGCCCACATTTTGTTACGCATCATATGATTGGCCTGGCTTCTTCTTCTTCTTTTGAGATCCTAGCGGAAAAAGAACGTGGCAGCAGACACTGCCATTTTTCCCGTCCCGAATGTCGGGATTTAATGAATTTACCGTCCCCCGACCCAAAATATTCTTTCCCGCACACCCCTTCCCTGCAGTATGGTAAACCTTATCTCCAAAGGGAAATAAACTGTCCTTGCCGCCACTGTACTTTAGTAATATGTGGGGCACGTAGGGCGTACAAGGTAGCAAAACTGTTGTGCGAGGACAAGGAAAACTCACAGATTTGCATCTTGTAGCCTGTGTCACCTTCCAATTCAAAAACACTGTGCAAAGCAGATGACTGAACCGAAAGTAAACAACACAGACAAAAGATCACCATGTACGTATAAAAATATAATTTTACGAGTAACGAATGGTACAAGTGTCAGGAATTGAGTTTGAAATTAACAGGTGTAGACTATGTAGTGTTTTTTGCTAGAAATAAGAATCTTGATGATACCTTCACTGTGATTTCAAGATGTGGTAACTCAAATATTAAAACCTTATATTACTATATTTTGTGAGGCTTTTTTTAACCCAAATTTTAAAAAGAAAATGACTTTAATATTCTAAGTATGGGATGTAGTTTAACCTTACCTTGCAACATCAGAAATTAGGTGACATATGTTACCTCATAATGACCAAAGCAAGTTGAATCTAAAAGTTGAGATTTTTACTGAGATTTAGGTTCATGTAGGGCTAATTTTTCAAGAGGACCCATCAGATATTTAACCCCGAAAACTGTTAAAATTCATTGAAGAGCCATGTTTGAGCCCATGCTGTAAAAAAGGGGTTCATTTCTAAGCACTGATATTTTATTTACAGACACCCTGCAGGCAGGTCTACATATGAAGAAAAAATTAAGCCTTGGACTAAACCCCTTCATTGAAACTATTGTTACCCCAATTTCCACCATAATTTCTGTACATACGATGCAATTTTAAGCAAAATATACTTGCATATCATAGAAAGTATACTTCATTACCTACAAAATGAATTTTGTTTCAGGTCTCTAGCTCTAATGGTTTTTGCGATTTTAAAATTTCTGAAAAGTGTTACGTGAGCAAAAAAAGCCATGTGCCATGTTGGAAAAATTGCTGCCCCAGGAGAACTAAAGACAATAAATTTTTTTGAACATTGTTTTTGATATCTACAAACATGTACAAACGTATGTACTAAGAATGAAATTTTTCTAAAATGGTCATGCAACCAATTATTTTAAAATTGGTTAATTTGGCATGGAATGACCCGCAAGGAAATTACTTTCAACCACATAGAAGAATAGTGGTGTTAAAGTTCAAAAGATTCAACAAATGCCTGTCCTCTGCTTTAAACGGTCATTTGATTAGTTAGCATGCACCACGTTATCATACACTACTCCGGAATTAGTCGTTCTGTGTGAAGTGAACCAAATTTTGGTCAATTTTGAACATGACCATCTCTGAATTTATTCATAATTAGTTGTTATGAAGTACCACCTAAGGTAGGAAAAACTTAATAATTGCAGATTTGTATCTGTTGTAGTTCTCCAGTTAGAACCCTCTGAAATATGGAAAAAAGCACAATTTTCGGCACATATGCAATCACATAAAAAACCTCATAAATGAAGCTTGATTTGACATAGTAGGTTGGGATAAGAACCAAATTGTTGCTTTTGCTATGAGCTTTAATTAGAAATATAACAAGACTACTTTTCAATTTTTTTCATTTCGAGGTTATTCAAACTCTTTTGATTTTCAAAACCTATATTTTGAAAATTTTTAAAAAATACAAATAGAAACACATATTTCAACATCAAGTCTTTGAAGTTTTGTTATGGGATCGCAATGGGATCATAATTTTTGACATGTATTAACAAATACTATACTCTAGTTAAGACCATATGACATGGGAATATTGCAATGTAAATTCTATTCATTTGTAAAGAGACTATGTTGGGCCTCACTGCAGAACATGGGCTGCTTTTTTCCTTTAAATAGGCGAAGAAAATTTATATCCCCTGAAAGTACGTACATTCTGCTTCCATTTTCCGGTGTTATTTTTCCGATTACTATTATCTTTTTGCACGTAGAAAAGGTTTTTTCTGCTACTAGAAGCAATGCATTTCTCCATTCGTTCGCGTCCATATTGTTTCCGCACAGTTTCTTTCATTATTTTTTTGTTTCCCAAGGTTAGTACGTTTAGGTTAGTTTGTTAGTTTCTCTTATGTTACGTTATATTATCTTTTTTATGTGTAGCGTACGATTCCTTACTTTTTAACTACATTTGTACAGGAATGTGTGGCGCCGTGTCACTTTTTCCTTCGTTGCTACGATTTCAAGAGCGCCTAACCTGAACATGTATTTCTCATTATTTTTTTCTCGAAAATTACACATTTCCGCACCTTGAAAGTTTCTTCTCCTGATTACTAACTTCAAACCATTACCATAAAATTAGGAACCGCGTTTCTCCTAAGCAGCCCATATTCTGCAGTCTTACCCTATGTTGTTTACCAAATTGCCCAAATGGTGAAATAATGGGTATGTAGGAAAGGGGCGTAACTTGGGGTCTCGCTTTTTTTTTGTTTGGGGAGGGCAAGTTGTTAACAAATATTTGTTAAAAGAAAACTATTTTTTTTAAAACATTAAATTTAATATTTAAAATATATTTTAAAACAATTAAAAAATAAAGAAACAAGTGATGAAAGAGATAGTAAACACTTACCGCACGAAAAGAAATAGTTGGATATTTCACGACATATGTCGCATTATCAACAGAGAAGAAACAGAATCTGTGTTTACATAGTGTAGAAGCACAGAATACCTACAGTATATGTCGCTAAATAGCCAACTATTTCTTTTTGTGTGGTAAGTGTTTACTGTCTCCTTGATGACTTGTATTCATCAGCTCTTCTGGCACCTTTTCTCATCCTATTCCTGTGTGTGTGTGTGTGTGTGTGTATATATATATATAATGTATATCTTTGCCAATCTAAAAAAAATGTACAAATTTGTATATTTGGATATGATTCCATTTGGAACTACTATTGCATAACATATTTAAAAGTTTTAATAATTAAGTCTTCGGCCTGTTACTGAATGGATGTGGGACATGTCAGACATCATTGTGGCAGGTATGAAAATTTGTGACAGTTGTAGGAAAGAAATGAAGTTGCAACAGGTTACAAATAAGGAGGCAAATGACTGTTCAGTACCAGTACCCAGTAGCAGTAGTCCAGGGCCTAGTAATGTTGACGAAGCATTTGTGTCCGTAGATGTCAGTTTTGAGTATTTGAATAAAACTCTAATCTCTCGAAAAGAATCACCTGTTGCTAAGAGAAAATTGCAAACGAAATCATATAGTGATAAAAAATATAGGAAAATAAAAAGATTTTTGAGAGAAAAGATACTAAGAGAAGCAAGTACAGATGCAGAGGAAACTGTGGAAAAGAATGCAGAATGTGAAATGATCAGTCAGCTAAAACAAAAGTTTCATGAAGATAATAATGTAAGCGTGAGTGAAAAATTGCAAATTTTAACAGTACTACCTACAAGCTGGTCATGCAATAAAATGCAAAGAGAATTTCAGGTTAGCAACAGAATGGCAAGAAAAGCGAAAATATTGGTTAAAGAAAAGGGTATTTTGGCAACACCTAATCCTAAACCTGGAAAGGTTTTAAATGAAGCTGTCATTGAAAAGGTAATCAGTTTCTACAACAGTGATGCTGTCATCCATCTCATGCCTGGAAGAAAAAAATTGTTTCTATAAAAACAGGTGACTGTAGAATTGATGTTCATCAAAAGAGGCTAGTGTTGGACAACTTGAAGGAACTGTATGAGCTGTTCAAAAACGAAAATCCTACTGATAAGATTGTGTTTACAAAATTCGCTGATTTACGACCTAAACATTGTCGACAGGTGGAAGTGGTACCCACACAGTCTGCATTTGCACAACACATCAAAATATAAAACTAATGATACAAGTGCTGAAATCCAAGAAAAAAATACACTGAATGATAGCACAGCTGTAAGTGACTATAAATCGTTTATAGCGCCAGGTACAGCGTGCCATCTTAATGAATGTCCTTAGTGTCCAGGTGTAGATAATTTGAAAGATTGAAGAATCTTTATGTGAACAGTTGTTAGTTTTGCAGGATGGACTGCTTCCAGTGTTCTACAATATTCTTGACAAGACCCGGTATGTTTTTATGGAAGACGGGGCCCCATGCCACAGAACCAAAAAATCAGCTGTTTGGAAACGTCAGCAAGGGATCCATATCTTGCCTTGGTCTGGCCAATCGCCAGATATGAATCCAATTTCGAACGTGTGGCATATTATCCAACAAAACATGGGCAAGAGTTCTCAGAATCTCCCAACAAACATGAGTTAATGAAACATGTGTTAGAGGAATGGGGATGCGTACCACAAGGAACCATTGACAGTTTGACTGAAACCATGCGACGCCGGTTACAGGCGTTGGTGGCTCACAAAGGCAGACAAACTAAGTATTAAAACTCCACATTCACAGCAACCGCCAGTGTATTTGCTTTGCCAATAAATGTTGGTGTTCCGTATCATGGGTCTTGTGTAGTAGTTATGCTGTCTAATGTGTTTGTGTTCGTCTTGTGTAGTGATTATGCTGTTTAATGTGTTTGTGTTTGTCTTGTGTAGTAGTTCCTCCATTCATATTGGGGGTTAGGCGTAGAGCTGACAACTCTGCACTGTAAAAAGACATGTCAAGAAACAGCAATATAAGGCCATGGATGTTCCCAAGGTAAAATAGTCCCCCATTCGGATCTCTGGGTGGGGACTACTTTGGGAGGTCCCTAGACTAAGGATAAGATCTACATTAGGAATACGAGGGTCACTATTTATATTTTGAGCCTTGGCAACACTGATTGAAGTTAGGCACGATTTGACGTTTGCATGGAATCGTCTGGCATTATTGACCATAACGTATTTCAAATGTTTTGTCAATAGCTTCATTTGTGTTGTTTATGTTGCCTTGGA
Organism: Lepisma saccharinum; assembly: GCF_977018435.1. NCBI lineage: Eukaryota > Metazoa > Arthropoda > Insecta > Zygentoma > Lepismatidae > Lepisma > Lepisma saccharinum. The sequence continues at coordinate 79,028 of NW_028143188.1, forward strand.
GATTGCGCGACAACAATAAAATGGAATTAACTTGTGAACATTTTCGTGCGATGATTTTTTACGATTTTCGAAGTGGATTATCAAGACAAGAGTGCATCGATCAACTTACTTCCACATTTGGCGATGAAGCCCCATCCTTTGCCACTGTGAAACGCTGGTATAACGAATTTAATCGTGGCCGCCATTCGCTCACCGACGAGATTCGCGAAGGTCGTCCAAAATCAGTTGTTGTTCAAGAAAACATTGATGCTGTGCAAAACCTAATACTGCAAGATCGTCATGTGACATACTGTGAGATTGAGGCAACCATAGGCATTAGTTCCACCAGCATATATAAAATATTACATGATCATTTAGCTGTGAAAAAGGTATGTTCTCGTTGGATCCCACACAATTTGACAAAAACTCAAAAAGACGCTCGCGTCAATTGGTGCAAACAAATGCTGAATAAATACAATTGTGGTGCTTCAAAAGACGTATATAAGATTGTAACAGGTGACGAATCATGGATATATGCATATGAGCCGGAACGTAAACAGCAGTCGACTGTATGGGTGTTTCAAGATGTACCCAATCCAACAAAAGTTGTTCGCACTCAAAGCACATCGAAAAAAATGGTTGCCTGTTTCTTCGGGAAAACTGGTCATGTGGCAACTGTGCCTTGAGAGGAACGTAGAACGGTCAACTCTGAATGGTACACAACAATTTGTTTGCCAGAGGTCTTCGGTCAAATACGGAAAACAAACAAACGCCGTCGGATCATTCTTCATCAAGACAATGCCAGCTGTCACACATCTCGTTTTAACAACCGACTTTACGAACAGTCAAAAAATCAAATTGATGGGTCATCCGCCGTACAGTCCTGATTTGGCACCCAATGACTTCTTCTTGTTCCCGAATGTCAAGAATAAATTGCGTGGACAACGATTTTCGTCGGCGGAAGATGCCGTTGATGCGTTCAAAAACCATATTATGGAGGTGTCTCAAGAAGATTGGAAAAACTGCTTTGACAAATGGTTCGAACGAATGCAAAAGTGTATTGACCATAAAGGAGAATACTTCGAAAAACTAAAGCAGTTTTCAATGCGAAATTCCTGTTTTTTCATTGTTAGACTCAAAATATAAATAGTGACCCTCGTAAGGATATTAAATTAGGCACCTGGAATGTTCTGAGTGTACAGTTAATGAGATAGTTAAGTATAAATTAGATGTAGTAGCTGTCGAGGAAGTTAGGTGGCCAGGAGAAGGGAATTGTAAAACTAAAAATTATACTTTTTCTATGGTGGTACTGAAAATCATAATTTTGGAACAGGCTTTTTCATAAATAATAGAATTATCTCGGCTCTTAAAACAGTAGAATTTATTAATGATAGGATATCATATGCAGTTTTACAGGGTAGGTGGTGTAAAATTAATTTAATAAACATACATGCACCAACAGAAGATAAAGATGATAATATTAAAGATGATTTTTATACAGAGTTAGAACAGGTCTTTGATAAATTTTCTCAGTATGATATGAAAATTCTGTTAGGTGACTGTAATGCACAGATTGGCAAAGAAGAGACATTTAAACCCACGATTGGTAAAGAAAGTCTTCATGAATTAAGTAATGGTAATGGTATAAGATTGATTACTTTTGCAACCTCAAAGAATTTAATTGTGAAAAGTACCACTTTTAAACATAAAGATATCCATAAACATACCTCGTCTTCTCCAGATGGTAAATTCATAATCAGATAGATCATATTCTCATTGATAAGAGAAGGCATACTAGTATAATTGACGTTCGTACACATAGAGGTGCTGATTGTGCCAGTGACCATTATTTAGTAATTGCTAAATTAAGAGAAAGACTCTCGGTGATAAATCATAAGCAACAAAATCTAAAAGTTATAAAATTTGATACAGGAAAGTTTGCTGATGAAAGAATTAAGAAAGATTACCAAATTAAACTGTCAAATAGATTTGATGTTTTGCAGGATTTAAATGATGAGAAAAATATAAATGAAACAGACGTAAATAAGAATTGGGAGCACATACGTAATGCAATAGAATCAGCAGCTAAAGAAAGTATAGGATACCATAAACCGAGAAAAAGTAAGCCATGGTTTGATAATGAATGTCATAATCTAATAGAAATAAGAAATCAGGCTAGACTTAGGTGGTTAAATAACTCTGATGATACAAATCTAAACAATTATAATAGAATAAAGCGAGAAGTTAACCGCACGTTTAGAAGTAAAAAAAGAGATTACTTGAAAAGCAAGATTAACGAAATTGAAACAAACAGCAAAAACAAAAATATCAGAGATTTATATAAAGGTGTAAATGAGTTTAGAAAGGGGTGGCAACCTAAAGTAAACTTGCTAAAAGATAAAGACGGTGATTTTCTAACTGACCCAAGCGATATTCTAAATAGATGGAAGAACTACTTTAATGACCTTTTAAATGTTCATGTAGGAGATAAATCAGAAGTAAATGAAGTCCACACAGCAGAACCTTTAGTTCCAGAACCTAACTTGACTGAAGTTAAAGATGCTATTAAAAGGCTAAAGAATAACAAAGCACCTGGCATTGATTTAATACCAGCTGAGTTAATTAAATATGGTGGAAATTCGTTAATATGTCAAATTCATAAATTAATTTGTTTAGTATGGAATAAAGAAGAAATCCCTCAACAGTGGAAAGAATCCATAATTGTTCCTGTGTTTAAAAAAGGTGATAAAATGAACTGCAATAACTATCGTGGAATTTCTCTACTCTCAACAACATACAAAATATTGTCTAACATACAAAATATTGTCTAACATACAAAATATTGTCTAACATTCTTTTAACAAGACTAACCCCATATGCTAATGAAATTATAGGTGATTATCAATGTGGATTTAAACGTAACAGATCAACTACAGATCAAATTTTTCACATGAGACAGACAATTGAAAAAAAGTGGGAATATAATTAAAATGTCCATCAGCTATTCTTTGATTTCAAAAGAGCATATGATTCGGTCAAATGATATAAATTATATAATATATTAGTAGAGTTTGGAATACCTAAGAAGCTTGTTAGTATGATAAAAATATGCACCAGTGAAACAGAAAGTAAAATTTGTGTGGGTATTAATATGTGTGACAAATTTACAATTCATGATGGGTTAAAACAAGGAGATGCATTATCTCCATTGCTCTTTAATTTTGCCTTAGAATATGCTGTTAGGAAGGTAAAAGAAACTAACGAAGGACTAAAATTAAATGGTGTGACTCAGTTGTTAGCATATGCAGATGACGTAGACTTACTGGGGGATGATGTGAATACAATTAAAAATAATGCTAAAATATTTTTCAAAACTGCTAAAGAGATAGGTTTGGAAGTTAACAAAGAGAAAACTAAATATATGCTTACATGCCGAAACCAAGTGTTAGGTATTATTCAAAATCTAATTATTGATAACAACTCGTTTGAACCAGTTTCCAAATTCAAATACTTAGGAGTAATATTAACAAATGAAAATTATATTAAAGAGGAAATAAAAAGTAGGCTTAATTCAGGAAATGCATGTTACTTCTCTCTTCATAAACTTTTGTCTTCTCGTTTAATATCTAAGGAACTAAAAGTTAAAATATACAAAACCGTAATTTTGCCTGTAGTATTATATGGATGTGAAACTTGGTCCCTTACATTGAAAGAGGAACATAAATTGAGAGTATTTGAAAATAAGATCCTTAGAAAAATCTTTGGACCTAAAAGGGATGAGGAGGCAAGTGAGTGGAGAAGGTTACATAATTTAGAATTACATAATTTGTATTCACGTCCAGATATTATTAGAATAATTAAATCAAGAAGACTTAGGTGGGCAGGGCATGTGGCACGAATGGGAGAGGAAAGAGGAGTTTACAGGATTCTTGTTGGGAAACCTGACGGTAAGAGACCTGAAGGAAGACCAAGACGAAGATGGAGGGACAGCGTTGAGATGGACCTAAAGGAAATCGGTAGGGATGGAAAAGAGTATATAGAACTTGCTCAAGATAGGGACAGATGGAAGGCCTGTGTTGCTGCAGCCATGAACCTTCTGGTTTAAGAAGGCTAGAGAGTTAGTTAGTTAGTTTTTAGTTTTGAAGATACATTCTTTTATTGCAAGGAAATAGACAGCTTATTACAATTACTTGAAGCAGAACATTGAATAAAATGAGGCTGTGGTATATATGGACTTTGCGGAAAATTATTGGTTTGTCATTGGAACAATGAGCAAGCAACTATTTTTCCAATAGCAATCTACTACAAGGATCACAATGATCTGAAATTCAAAAATTTGTATGTTTCTCTGAATGTCTGCAGCATGACATTGTTCCCGTTCATTTATTTCAAAAAAGCTTATCTTTCATCTTAGATTGGTACTGATTAGAGGATTTGAAACAAATTTACTACTTCTCAGATAGTTCAGCTGCGCAGTTCAAAAACAGGAAAAACTTCTCAAATATTTGCCACCATGTTAATGATTTTGGAGTAGCGGCAGAGTGGCATATTTATTCTACAGATCATGGGAAAGGAGTGTGTGATGGTCTGTTCGGTACTGTGAAAAGACTTGCAGGAAGGGCAAGCCTTCAGCGACCCGATGGTGATTAAATAATTACACCATCACAGCTGTTTACATGGTGTGAGGAAAACATCGACTCCATACAGTTCTTCTTCAATGAAAAACTACACGATGAAGAACAAACAATACTTGCAGATAGATTTCTTTCTGCAAAACCGATACCAGGTACACATAAATTCCACAGTTTCATCCCGGTGTCTGATACAGTGTTGGTGACAAAGATATTTTCAACAAGTGAGCAGTAAAGCACTCTTACTATGTTAAGAGCAGGCGTGAAACAGAGGCTGCAATTGGCAGAAGTGAAAGGATATGTAACATGTGAGAACAACAATCATTGGTGGCTTGTTGTAATCTTGGACAAGAATGAGGCTGCAAATACGGTGGAAGTTGAGTTTCTGCACCCTGCTGGTCCTTCTCCATCATTTAATTACAATAGCAACTATACATATAAACTACAAGTGCCTGTCCCTCAGATCCTCACCCTTGTGGAACCCAGGTGTCCTACTGGCCATAGTTACTACCTTTCAAAGGAAGAAATTGATGCAGCAACCATGGCTCTTGAAAATTACCGTACAGTAAATTAAAGTTGTTGCCATGAAAGAATGGAAGGTGTGATAATTATGTTTTACTTGTAGAGTGTAATTAGATTTAACTGTAATATTTCCGTGTCATGTGGTCTTACCTAGTGTATAGTATTTGTTTATATGAGGGAGAATCAAATTAAAACCGCGATTACTTTTTTTTCCCACTATTTTAATGCAGGGATAATGTTTTCAGTAGCGAAGTTCGTCATGCACTATGTGTTGTACTGAACCGAAGCTCATATTCAGCAAGGAAGCGATTTCAGCCAGGGTGACATGCCAGTTTTCCTGAATAAGCCGATCTGCTGTGGCTATAGACTCCTCTGTCACAACTCGCTGAGCCTGACCCGGACAGGGAGCATAAGTCAATAAAGTCGTACCTTCTGCGAATTTCTTGCACCAATCATAGACTTGCCGCTGTAACAGACAGGCGACCCCATTCTTCGTCTGCATTCTCCGATGAATATCAACTGGATTCACACCTTAGCTCCATAAAAATTGAATAACTCCACGCTTGGTGCAACTGCAGTGGTGCCACCATCTTGAATCAGCTGTTACTCACATCCAACCCCACCTACCGGCACTGCTTCATACTACCAGCTCAGAAAGACATCAAGGACTGTGTCTGCAAATTTCCAAATGCCTAGAAAGAAAAAAAGATTTTTAATTGCCCTTTTGCGGTTTTTATTTGATTCTCCCTCGTACATGTCAAAAACTATGATCCCATTGCGATCCCATAACAAAACTTTTCAGACTTGTTGAAATGTGTATTTTTTAATAATTTTCAAAATATAGGTTTTTGAAAAATTCGATTTTCCAAAGAAGTTTGAACGACCTTGAAATGAAAAAAAAAATTATAAGTAGTCATGTGATATATCTAATTAAAGCTCATAGCAAAAGCAACAATTTGGTTCTTAACCTTCTACGTCAATTCTAGCTTGATTTGACTTTTCTTTTTTTTGTGATTTCATGTGTGCGGCAAATTGTGCTATTTTTCATACTTTAGAGGGCTCTAACTAGAAAAGTACAACAGATAAAAATCTGAAATTTTGCAGTTTTTCCTACCTTAGGTAGTACTTCATGACAATTAAGTATGAATAAAATTGGAAGTGGTCAGGTGTTTTTCATTGGTTCACTTGACATGGAATTAGCCGAACATAGTGCAAATGGTGCAAACACCAAATACACTACTTGACTCTAAATCAACAATGTAGAGGACTGTTGCACCATGTAACCAACTAGACGTGCAAGTGCAGCGAACAAGGGCTACTACTGTGCTGACATTTTTGCCCAAGGGATGGAATGTGGCATGTTGTGCACAAAGCATGTTTCCCATTATATCACCCAACTGTTCCTGCCAAATGTCAATAAGGGAGCAGCGAAATCTTTTCTGCAGGTCCCTGGCTGGTTGACCAGAACGTTGCTTTTCAGTTTGAGCAGTAGCTCTTGAGTAGTCTATAAAGCGATCCAGGCAGTTGCTGTCTGCATCCACAGATTTGTCAGTTGCTTCGTTCCCCTAAATCCAACACACCATTTTTTGGGAGGAGCCAATTCTGTACTCTTTATTTGTTGGTAGGTACTTAAGTTTGCCCCACGGGACACACAAAAAGAAATTAACACATTTATTCATTCTAAGTTGTACTAAACATTACCATGATATTACATCAGGGTGGCTACTCACAGGGAATTCCTTTAATTCTGGGAATTATGCATGAATTATTGGCTCCGGGAATTATGCTTTAATTCTGTGTGAATTTTTCTCCGTAGACGTGAAAAATTGCAATTTTTATTAATCCAAATCTCATTGAAGCTATACGTATTTATAAATTCCTGAGGCAAGTTTTTCACAGTTCAGCGTTTGTTTTTATCAAAGAAGGGGGAGGGAAAAGAAAGCTGCGTTGAAAATAAAACAATTCTCTCAATTCGTTTACTTTGTTAGAGTCCTTTGTAGAACAATCTGAAAGACAGAAGATTATGGCAAGATAAGATATTTTGAAGTTGATTAGGTAATTTGAGTGAGATTCTCATGCAATTAGCAATTTTTCGTAGGTTAATGTATCCTGTAACATTTGAGACTCATTTTGTAGATGCATTTTGAGTCTGAGTATGTGAAATGTCAAATACAAACTCCACACCTTAAATTAAATATTATATATGTATATATACTATTTAATTGAATTAAATTGGAATTTTTGGATACATTGGAATCTCACAGACCCGTTGTGTTGTTAATATACCTGTGTGTGTATGTGTATGTGGTTGGTGAGAGGCGCTAGTGCGCAAGATTGAAATAGAGAAGACATCTGCTTGTAGCCTTGAAAACGGAATTATACTTGAATTTTTTCATGGTCCTAGAGTGGTCACCCTGTACATAAGGCCCAAGTTCCTTTTGTTTTATTACGATTTCATCCTGCTACGGATGCAATTTTAACATGGTTTGATTTAGATTTCCTTCTGTTAACACATACTGCGGAGTTTTAGCGATTACTAAAGATTTTGTTCAATATATGCTTTTGTAGTTAGATAGGCAGGTCAGGTTTGGTTCTCTTAGCATTAATATAAAGTTACTAAATCCATTCTACTAAGGTTCCAATTTACTTGTACATTATTCTCACTAGTCTACAATACTTAGAGTCGCTTGTCAAGAAAATACATTGTCGTAAGGTAATTTTTAAGTTGTTTTTTTTTCAACTCTTTTGAAATCCAAACTGTGCTAATTACTTTAAGGAAGTTCAAATTTTGAGAATGATTGCAAAATTCTACAATGAGTAGTCTTCCTGCTAGGAGAATTTTGAAAAAAATCTTAAAACAATCTAAACACACAATTCGCCAAAATGGGTTAAGTGTGAATGACATTAAACATGGTGTACACTCAGTTGTCAATCGTTCAGGAGGATTGTCTGTATTAAATCTTTCTTGGTGAAAAAAATTCTAATTGTTATTCTGTTATTACAGAAAATGGAGCTAAGTTACGAAAACATCGAGACACTGGCGGGTTACCTTCAACAAACTCTTTCTGCTGATGTCAGTGTTAGAAAACCAGGTGTGTATCTGATCAAATATTAACCTACATCCTCATAATTACATGTGCATAATGGCCAGTATTAAAGACAGGTTGAAACAACTTTATCAATAACAATGTTCATTTTAGTATGTTTCAAATTATTGATAATTAGAAAGTATTCTCATTGAACTGGAACTCTTTATAGAGAAATGTGAAATGATGTTGTATTTTCATGGAATGTAAAGTTTTGAATTATTTATACTCACTAATTTACCATAATGGTTGCTCACATGTGAGAAAGAAATGCATAGGAATATGTAGTGTTTCTTACAACTGGAATCAATGTTTTCACTCTTAAAAATATAGTTTGAATTGAGTTAAGGTTAGTTAGAACACGATATGGAGTGGTCTGGAAATTCTTTTAGATATACCGGAAAAGTTGAGGGAAAAACCAGTCCGAGATTTTAGAGCATGAGTATTAGTGGAAGTATTTTTCTTATTCGTCACCAATAAAATGGAACTAACTAAAGAGGTGAATGAATAATTCTGTTTGTTCACAAAAAGTTTGCCAACTTGCAAGAGAGATATTCTCTGCCAAATCCATATTAGCTTGTCTCAGTCAGAAAAGACTAATTGCAAGCAATTCAAAAAGTTACTAATTATTTGGGAAATCTTTCTGTCCATCATCTGTAAAAATAACAGTTAACAAAATGGTGACATTGCTAGGGTTGAACCTTACTCAATATTCTTCTGGTTCTCAGTGATGCTTGAAAATTGTAACAAAAATTGTTCAAAATATTGATAAATATTAATATGTAAGTTTTCACTGCAATTTTAAGCATCTTGCCACAGGCTTGCTTTAAAATATTAATATACTAAATTGTAATAAATAATTATTTCATCATGATAACAATAACCAAAATGCAACAGCCCACGAAGGCCCAGGGCCCACGTACCAACTGCCAGTCTCACTCCCACATGCCTTGGCAAGGGTGGGATATCATTCAACCAGTTATGGGGTGACGTATGTCCAGCACAACAACACCCTCAGTCGTCGTTGTAGGTCTCCATGACTGGGTTACATTACTCATTCATTTCTCCCAAATTTTCTCACTATGATGGGTGGCCACTGGTCCCATACGCAGGCCGAAATCTCAAAAGAAGAGTAGTTTCGCTTTCTCCCAGCAGACTTGATCCTGCAGTCATTTCATAGCCAGAGCCGAAAGTCTTAGACCGCATGGCATCGGCAGCACCAGGATTAATCTTCTAGGGGTGCTGAGGGAGCGTGGAATGAAATTTAGGGGCTGGGATGTTGAAAATGAACAAAGCAAGAATTATTCATGTATATGTTAGTCACTAAATCAAATACAATAAAATTTTAGTAGACATCTACGATAATATGATAATGAAACTAAAGAATACTAGCAACTTGCTTCAATGCATCAATTGACACAGCTAAATGTGTAATTTTGTTATCTTTGAAATGATCTTGTGTGATTTTCCCAATTGATACATTTTTAGTTCATCACACGGAACAGCAGCTGATAAAAATACCCTTTTGTACATTTATATGTGTATTTTGACACTAAAAAATGCATCGTTTGCAGTTTATGCACATTAATGTGTTATTGGAGTCAAAATATGTGTGTCAGTTGACATGATAGAGACTGCTGCCAGCACAGGAAAGTAAATATTGCTTCTCTTTCAGAGTAGGATCGATGCTTGCCTGTTGTATACAATAACAGCGGTCTCGCTTCAATATCTAGCATTCGGCACTCAGTAGGACGATGTCATATGATACTATACGAGTTAGTGTTTTTGTTTGAATATAGGTTTTGAAAAAAGGGTGCGGGAGAAAAATTAGGGGTATGCAAGCCCCCCCTGGCACCACCCCTACCGCATGGCTGTGATGTGGGACTAATTTGATCATAACCCCTCCACCACCCCTTTTTTTGCACACTACTGGTGCAAAATAAATAAAAATCTTGAATTTTGAATAATATCTAGGATAATTAAATGTTGTGCATCATTTTTTGTCAATCCCATGAAAAACCCAAACTCCCGGAATCATAATCAGCTTGTGTGAGTAACTCAATTCCGACTGGTACTTTCTGTTATTCATCTCTGATGTTGCTTCTGCATTAGGAATCTTTTGACCAAAGTGACATGTGTCATTTTGAAGTGAGACCTCAGTAATAATCAATGTAACATTTTGGACTGAAGCAACATGTTTTGCTTGCATGTAGCTCAGACTGGGTTGTTTTCTTAATACCATTCATTATCGTTAAAAACAACCAAAAACACACAAACAGCACGGTAAAAATCCCTTTAGAAGCTCTTCCAAGCTTTTGATTCCATCTCGGAATCATCGTTAGGGCTGGTCAAGAGACGACGAAAGGTATGCGGTTGAAGTTCCACTGGCGCTACTCACGCGTCTGTCGGAAGATGTCCTTGCAGTGTTGGCTGGGGGAGTTTCCTTTCTGGCACAGGCCAAAGGGAAAAGAGAACGGTATGTTAAAGAAGGTGTACACATGATCAAAAACAAATAATCTTAATGACAATTTATGTGGAAATCGTCATTTATCATGGTACAATCCAGTAAAACTTAAAAATCCATCTCCACCAGCCAAGAATTCCAACGTACAAAATCTTACCAAGACTGCAACAGCATCTTCCGGCAGACACAGTGAGTAGCATCAGCGGAACTTCAACTGCATGCCTTTTGTCGTCTCTTGACCAGCCCTAATGATGATTCCAAGTTGGAATCGAAAGCTTGGAAGAACTCGTAAAGTGTTTTTTACCATGCTGTTTGTGTTTTTTTAATTTTTAACAAGTATTTTGCTGGCACATGATGTAAGAAGTTTTTTACTGTCATACCGTGCTGGTTAATTTAAGAATCTGTTTGTTAAATTTCAGCTGAGCAAACGATTCATTTTGTGGAATTGAACAAGAACTACCCATTGTTGTTGTTGCACTTGGTAGACAACCAAAGTACTGATTTGACAATTAGGGTAGCTGGAGCAGTTGCATTCAAAAACTACATCAAAAGGAATTGGAAGGTTGTGAGTATTGTTCTTTTTTATTACAAATTTATTATATTGAACATTTTTCAAATATCACGTGTAATCTGTTAAACATAATTAAACACTGTTTGTAAGTGGGTTCTTTTCTGGCATGCTAATTGGGACTGGACTTGGACACTGGAAATGAAACTTGTGACCCCTTGATTGTAGTGACAGCACTATCGCTACTCCTTCTACAAGTTTCGCCTACTAGAAAGTTACTATCTTTTTCCGTGAGACTTACTTTTAAAGGTTCTATTAATTTCGGAGGCTCCTGCCACCATCCAGGGGCCACCAAAATTAATATAACCCTTAAAAGTAAGTCATGCAGAAAAAAGTTAGTAACTTGTTTACTTGTATTTATTATATATATTACAAGGTGTACACCAAAAGTATGTGCCGTTTCATTCTAATTTTCAAGAAAAATGAAATACAATGAAATAACCTGTGTTTATTTTTCAACAAACTCTCCCTCTTTATTGATACATAGTTGCCATCGCTCAGTCCATTTTGTGTAGCATGTGGCATAGTCATATTTGGAGGTATGTTTTAGATACTGGAAAACAGCACTTCCCAGGGATGATCTATTGGCAAAATGGCATCCACGAAGAGAATTCTTGAGGTTTGGGAACAACCAGAAGTCACTCGGGGCTAAATCTGGTGAGTATGGTGGATGTGTCAGAAGTTCAATACCGTGGTCAGCCAAGAATGAGGTCACAACATTAGCACGATGTGGCGGTGCATTGTCCATGTGGAGAATGAAATTGCCATTAGCCATTTGTGGTCGTTTCATAGTCAATTTCGGCAAAAATTCTGTAGCCAAAAGTTTACGAAAATACTCGCCCGTAATTGTATGACCTTTGGGAACTGGATGAGACAATATCACTCCCTGGGAATCCCAGAAGATTGCGTATAGCACTATCTCATTTGATGCAACCTGACGAAATTTTTCCGGGGGTGGTGAATCCGTGTGTTTCCACTGCATCGACTGTCTTTTTGTTTCTGGATTGAATAATGGAATTTGTGTTTCATCCATTGTCACAATACTGTCCAAAAAATTGTGTCTCTCCCTTCTGCGGTAAGGAATTTCACAATTACCCGTTGCTCTTCAAGTGGAAATTCCATTTCCCCAGGCAGTATCAGAAACACGTCTTACTCCTTCAGGCACTGTCACTCAACTACTCCCACCTAGCACACAAAACTGACACTGCTTGAAGACGAAGGATGGAAGTCTCCGATGCCATAGTTATTTCCCTGAAAAGAGAAGAAATGTTGACTTCAGAACAAAACGGCACGTACTTTTGGTGTGCACCACGTATTTTATTCCCCAATCATGAATAGAAAAGTTTCCATAACTGACCATGTGAAGAGAGTGAAGTTCATTATAGCATTCTTAAAATCATTTTTCAAGCAAATCATGAAATTAGTTCACTTTTGGTTTTGCCTTTTTGCAGATTTATTCTTTTTTAACAGCTTTTAATGTTTAAAATTTGTTTCCTGCTGTTTTAACCGAGCTCATAAAGTGTTATAGTGCTTATAAATTCTTTTCAGGTTAGTGCCCTTTTTTGAATAATCTTTCCCCAATATTTACGTACATTTTTTCTCCCTTCCAACTTTGTATTTCTGTGCATTGTAGAAGGTAGTCTCTTGTGTCTGTTGAACTCAAAACTGATGTTTACAAGGCTTGAGGATCAGAGGAGATGTTGGATCTTCGTTGTCCCCTTAACATGTTCAGTGTCAATGTGGCACTTTTAAGGAGGCATTTTTTGCTGATGGCAAAAGTGGTTGTTTTGCAGGTTTATCTTATGCAAGAAGCATAGTAGTTGGGTAGTCAAATAGTAAATGTTGCCATCCCATCACTTTTCACATTGAGTGAAAGATGGATCCATGCGTGGTTTATTTTATGTACCACAGAGTTGCAGAGAAGATCCCATCAATTCTGCTAGATTTGTAAATGGGATATTTTGTAACCTCTGTGGAAAGTTGAGATGATAGGAATAAGTTTGGTCCAAATAAAATTAGTAAAGTCTTCAAGACTAGATCATATAATAACAAATACTTTTAATAGAGAACACTAATAACAGCATTAAAACTTTACAATATTCACTTTCTCTTTGCCATCCAGTCCTTTGAAATCAGGATAAAATTAAATAAAATGCTGGTGAGACTTAGTGGGTTTTGAGTAGGGATGGCCACAAAATTCAGATGACTGATATCTGTATTTCAAATTATCAGATATCTGAACATTTTGGATAAATTAGATAATCCAAATATTTGGATAATCAGGATGATTCTGATCTGATGTGCAGATAATCTGGACAATTCATATATGTGGATAAATAATCCATATCCGAATATAAAATTATTCTATATCTGGATGTGTCCATCCTTAGTTTTGTTAGCACACTGCGTTGCGATGCCCAGGGTCCTGGGTTCATGGTGCCAGTACATGGTGCTGGTCCAAAATGTGGTCCTCTAGTATCTGGTGCCTTACCACTGATGGTCCAGCATTTTGGCTGGCAAGGTCTAAAGGTCAAGTAGATATACACAATAAGAAGTTTGTTATGCAACCACTTAATACATTTGAATCTCTTTTTCTAAATAAAAAAGAAATCTGTGACCTGTTGTATGTTTTTATTATGTGGGATCTGTGATAGAAATGTAAATTAGTTAGAACTAAAATTGGGGATAAAATGGATTTTTTTTCCCCAAGGATGAAGATTCCACAGACAGAATACATTCAGAAGACCGAGAGTCTGTCAAAAGGTTGATTGTTGATCTGATGCTGCGTGCCCCAGAATCTGTGCAGAAGCAGTTAAGCAATGCAGTCTCTATAATCGGCAGAGAAGATTTTCCCAACAAGTGGCCAAATTTAATTACACAGATGGTGGAAAAATTCGGTACAGGTAAGATTTATGTTATGAAATTATGTTTCATATGACCTTTTCATCATGTGACATTCAGTCCAAACAAACCCATCACATGGTTGAGTTTGAGTTTTTTCTTCTTCTAAATCTGCTTGTATGCTCACATAAGGTAATTGGGACTGGATCTTGAGTTTAAAGTGGGATCCGAATCACTATGTGCCTCCATTGGGTATCGAACCCAGGACCCCTTGGTTGCAAGGAAATGACATTACCGCTATGCCATCGAAAGACCCCATCATATTTTGTTCCCCTATTCAATATCATTGGTTTTCCATCAAAAGGGGCAATTTTTAAAATTGTGACAGCAGTTATGAAACAAAATTGTAATGTGTGTCTATCATGCATCAATGTGAAGATGGTATTTCAGAGAATGCTGTGATATATTTACACATCTTAACCGAGAATAAGGTAAAGCATGACTTGAGTAAGATATCAAATGAAGTGATTGCTCCTAGTTGGGATCTGATCCGGGAATCTCAAACTATAGGGAGCACCACTGCAATCATGTGATGCTGCCGGCACTGGGCAGCCCTTTATCAGTGGCACGGCAGTTGAGCTTTGGAATCAGGATGGCTCAGTTTTCTTTGAAAATGTATTATAATCCTTTCTCCAGTTATTCTTTACCTTCTGCTCTGTAAGATATGTGGTGTAATATGTCGGTGTATTCTTCAAAATCTCATCTTTATATTGATGTACGATACACATTTTTTGTTTCATAACTGCTGCCACAATTATAAATGTTGCCCCTTTTGATGAAGAAACCAATGATATTGAATAGGGAAACACCATGTGATGGTGCCTCTCGATTGCATAGTGGTAATGTCATTGCCTTGAAAGCAAGGGGTCCCAGATTGCAACGGAATATCCAATGCTATCACATGGGAAAACACCACGTGATGAGTTTGTTTGGACTCAATCTTGTTCAGTTGTCTGTTGGTGATGTCATAATTTCATTGTGCAAAATAGAAAATCTTCACTTTGCCCCATTTCATGTTTTGTATTATCCATTGTTTTCCTCTAGGTATGGAAATGGTTGTTGTGAAATGGCGAGTCTGGTGGTAATTTTTTCTTCTTCTTTATTTAGGTGACTTTCATGTTATAAATGGAGTTCTGCACACAGCACACTCTCTATTCAAGCGGTACCGTTACGAATTCAAATCACAAGAACTTTGGGTGGAAATCAAATTTGTAAATGGAATATTTGACAAACCTTTGACAGAATTGTTTCTGGTAAGTTATGACAGTGTAATATACGAGGGATATTTTTTTTCAAGGTCCGATCGGTCGCAAAATAAAAACCACAGTGAAATCAAAAAGGTTTTTATTTGCAACATTTAGCTACACCTTCCAGCTACTTCTCTACATAGCCGCTGCCCAGATTTAGACATTTGTCGTAGCGTGGTACCAACTTTCCAATATCCTCGTCATAGAAGGCAGCTGCCTGTGCTCTCAGCCAATTCTCTACACCGGTCTGCAGCTCGTTGTCTGTGTCAAAATGCTATCTTCCTAGCCAGCATTTCATGTGCGTAAAGAGATGAAAATCTGAGGGAGCCAAGTCTGGGCTGTAAGGTGGGTGATCAAACACCTCCCATCGAAAACGCTGAGGGACCTTGTGTTGCAGCTGCAGTATGCAGCCGAGCATTGTCCTGAAGAAGGACAATGCCTGATGACAACATTCCTCTTCGCTTGTTCTGAATTGCCCTTCGTAGACGTTGAAGCGTCACGCTGTATGAGGCTGTAGTGATGGTCGTGCCACGTTCCATGAATTCCACCATCAACAGTCCTTTTCTGTTCCAGAACACAGTAGCCATACACTTTCTGATGGAGAAGGTTCAGTTGCACTTCTTTGGTTTACTCAGGGAATTTGAATGCATCCACTATTTGGATTGTTCTTTTGTTTCTTCATTTTCGAAATGGACCCATGTCTCGTCCCGTGTTTCAATTTTGTTCAAAAAAATCCTCTCCTTCATCATGGTAACGCTGAAGAAACGTTAAGGCGGCACCCATTCGCTGTCTTTTGTGCTGGTCGGACAGCATCTTGGGAATCCATCTCGCACCGCACAGAGTTTGCGGTACTGAAGTCTCTCACTCATGATGGTTTAGAGAGCTGACCTTGAAATTTCGGGAAACGACTCACTCAACACAGAAATTGTGAACAGACGATTTTCTCGAATTGCCTGATCCACTCGCTGAACAAGATCATCGGTTGACACTCGCTTCCTTCCCTGACCGCCTGCATCATGAACGTCTGTATGTCCTGCTTCAAAGTTCCTGCACCATTGCCGCACTTTGCTGTCACTCATGAAAGTTTCACCGTACACTGCACTCATTCGTCGATGAATTTCGGCGGCATTGCACCCCTCAGCATGAAGAAATCGAATGACTGCATGCACTTCCCACTTGGCGTGCGACTCTAATGTTCTAGAAATGTTTCCGTGCTCCAAAGTGACACGTGCGACGTGACACGATCAACGGGCATACTAGACACACTGCGCAACACATCCACGCACAGCTTCATCGGATTTTCAATGTGGTTTTTATTTCGCGACCGATTGCACCGTGATAAAAAAAATAGCCCTCGAAATACTAATGTTTCATCAAACTGCTTGCATTATGCAATATTTCATCTTATCTACAGTTGTTACTTATACAAGCAAGTAGTTTTGAAAACTGGCATGGCCCACTGGGTATCGAACATTGGAACATGCTGTTACAGGGTGATAATGGTAGTGATGTCCACTACATATACATGAAGGCTCTACTTGTTCTCACAAGTAGAGACCTGCACAAGACCCGGAAAAAACCCATCTGCGAGGAGGCGCACCTACAATAATATGCAACATGCACGTCGAGCCCAGGTGTTCGACATCGCGCAAGCTAACTTAACGGCACAGCTGTGCACAGGTCTCGATGCCTGCCAAGCTTTTTCTTTACCCGGGTCCTAAGAAGACCCGTGAGACTCAATGTAGCTCTTGCAGGTAGATGCGAGGCCTACTGTCAGTGTTGTCAACGGCCATTATATTTCACTATGCATGGACATATTTGAATTTCTGCTAGGCGCAAATGCCTTGAGGTTGTATAACCATTAGCGTAGCAAGGGGTGGGCGAAGTGGGTGACCACCCCCAGGCCTCACGTCCCATGAGGTTGATACGAAAAACTTAATAAATGGAAGTGAGAAAAATAGACAAGGCTAATTTTTGTGGGCAATAAAATTAAAACATTTTGTTTTTATCTGGCTTTATATTCTAGTTTAATGTTATAATTTGAATGAATACGTCAAATCAGAGGCAGGTGGGAGCTCTAAGCCTAAGGGGCCCCGAAAAGTCAAAAAAATTATCATTTCTCATGTGAAACATTAATGCAAAAATTGATTGGACATTTTTATCCATTTATTCTATTCTTGAATAAAAAGTGCTTTGTCTTGGCTTTTCTTCTGTCTCGTGACCTTGCATAGCCTACCTGATTTTAATAGTTAATGATAAAGCACCTCAAACTGCCATGGAGCAAAGTATGGGCTTCCGTTGTTTTGAACTGAAGAAGGGCATGGGGATATTAGCTGTTCTCCTTTCCTTCCTACAACTTCAGATGCAGCTATTGCCTCTGTAACAGGCACGAATTGATTTATCTTCCGAATTTCCTGATCAAGTTCTAAGTTTCAGGAATGTGCTTAAATCTGAAATCAAGTGCTTTGGCAAAGTTTCTTCTTGATAGCTCTACACTAGCTTCTAGTGTTCTCTGTATCCTGTACTGCCTTCTGTTTGTTTCCTACTCTTCAAGTAACAACCATGAAAAAATAACTATCATTCTCAAAATTGAAACTTAGGGAAAACTTCTGGAAGGTAGTGTAAAATGGTATGATTCAGCCCAAATTTAGCGGACTCAGTAATCTCACTCTTGAACGAGAAAGGGCAAGATCTAATGTAAAAGTGTCATTCGCTACCCAGAAGCCAGCTTTCTGTTAAGCAAGGTGGTTTGATTTAAATCGAGATTTATATTGGGGATTCTATTTTAGAAAATCACTTATTGAAATCACTTTAAATAAAATTACTGAATAATGTACACAAGAAATTTGTAAATTTCAGAATCACTCATTGTGAAAGTACATTAATCTCATAATCATTTAATGGTGTTTATTATGTTGTAAGAAAGAAAATAGAGGAAACAAAATATATGTACTGATGGGGTGAAGTTCATACGAAAGGAAATATAATATGTAAACTGTAAACGTACTTAAATTTTCCTTGATTTAAAATTCAATAATTTCTATAAGCAAAAATAGCACATATTTTAAATAGAATAATATACAAAATACTAATCATGTTAAACTGTAAATAGTGTCATTTTCATTAAACAGTAAATAAATATGGCAGCTGATATTTGGCTAACTATCATTAAAAACACTAAAATTCGGCTACAAAGACTGTAAAAAATATTTTAAGTTAAAATTATAAAGTACATCCAGAATATTTTATTTTCACTGTAAGAAAAGTTACTGAAATTATAATACACTACTCCACAAAACTTAAGCAACTTGAACGAAGTAGGACTAAATGAAAGGAAAATGTCAATTCACCAAGTTTAATGAACATAAGGAAGGTACAGATGAACAATGTAACACAAATGAACACCAACAATGCAGATATGATGTACAGGGTGGCCAGAAAGTTCAGTACCACTATAACCCTACATGAAAAGCTGGAATCTGAGAAGGCAGAGGCTGTGAATACGGTGTGTAACCACCTAGAACAGATACACAGGCATGACATCTGGCCTCAATGCTGTGGATCAGTGTGGTTATCAAGTCTTGAGGAAGACGGGGCGGGGCCATTCCTCTTAAGAGGGCTGTCTGCAGTTCAGGAATTGTTGGTGGTGGTGGATTGCAATGCGCTATTTTTCACCCAAGAGCATCCCAAACATACTCAATTGGATTATGGTCCAGCGAGTATGCAGGCCATTCAATAAGGGTAATGTCTTCTGTCTCCAGATAATCAGACACAAGATGTGCATTATGTGGGCGTGCATTGTCATCCATAAAAAGTAAGTCCGGACCAAATGTTCCATGGAAGTTCCGAACACGTGAATGGAGAATTTCATCTTGATAACGTTGTGCCGTCAAAGTTCCATGTTCCACAATATGGAGGTCCGTTTTCCTATCCAGCATGATACCACCCCACACCATGATGGAACAACCTCCAAAGGACAGCCTTTCAACAATGAAGTTAGGGTGATATCGTATTTCTGGCTCTCTACACGGATATCCGACCAGAATCAGACAATAGGCTGTATCGAGACTCATCAGAGAACATTGGTCGTGCCCACTGGCCTTCTCCCCATTCGACATGTTCCTGACACCATGTGTATCGTGCATTTTGTGCTCCTGTTTCAATGGCACACACAGCACAGGCCTCCTGGCATACAATCCTGCTTTATTCAGCTGCCTACGAACAGTTTCACGACTAACACATCGTCCCGTAGCTTGAAACAAATCATTTGCCAGTTGAGAGCAGGACTCTTGGCGGTTACGTCTGGCAGTGATTGTGAGAAACTGGTCATCAGCTGCTGATGTCATCCTCGGATGGCCTCCTCCATGACATCTACTGACAGTAGGACCATTTTGGAAGCAAAGCCACAACCTTGACACAACACTTTTATTCACATTGAATTCACGTGCTACTTCCACTTGGGACCGACCCATTTCCAGTCGTCCAATTATTTGACCTCAGTCAACGACACTCAAATGGTATCTAGGATTAATTTCAAGGTGTCTACACTTGATATCCCACTCACGAACCACCACTTCACTGCTTGAAGACTGGGACAATACTAGGCTGTGGTTTGCGCTGGCAGGCACAAGCTGTTAATCTTGGTTTGTAAGGTGCTGCTCACGCATTATATAGGGCACTTGCACTGCCTGTGCTTGTTTATGTTTGTACATGTCTCATACAAGTGTTGAATGGGCACCACATCTCACCTATCCCACGTTGTACAGAGTTGCTTAAGTTTTGTGGAGGAGTGTAGTTTCATTAACACACTCAACAAACATTTTCATATTAGGTTCATCATGTTCAGTTCCAGAAACAGAAAAATGCATATTTACATATAATTTGTTGTGTGCTTTAATCAAACCGTTCAAATATTTTACAGGACCGTTTATCAGAAAAAGCCTTTCTATATAAAAAATATGTGTATGTGTACGGTGCCAAAAAACACGCAAGCAATTGTAAGCGTGTTTTAAGAAAAAAAAGATAAGCAATTTAAATAAAAAATATCAAAAATTATATATAAATAAAAATCTTTATTTTTATCCACCCAGCTGTTAAGAGGGGCGGGGGAGGGGAAAAGTAAGTATTTGTATTTTCTTCTTTTGCATACATAAATGCCAAAGAAATATATGTCTTGAAATAGGTTTGTGTAGTGCTCGAAAAATCTTCTTCAGAGCTAGGCGCCAGCTCTGAAAATCAGGTGCCAGGAAACCACCTACTAGCAATTGTGGATACTATAAGAAGCTGAGCCAGCCCCTGTGGCGGAGTGGTTAGCACATCGCGCAACGACGCTAGGGGTCCCGGTTTCGAATCCTGGACTGGGCTTGGATGTTTCTGAGTGTTTGTTCTTCAATTTCATCATATCATCATTCATTACCATCTTCACAAATTAGCCAAAAGTGGCACAAAAAGCGAAGTAAAATAAAGCAAATCAATCAATCTATAAGAAGCTGAGCATCATCCTATTCAAATCATCGCTAAATCATGTGAGAAAGTGGGAAGTGGGGGTTGGGGACGAAGAGTAAGAAATTGTTACCGATTCTATGGAATGTTCACAACGTTGATAAAAGGAATCACTTGCTAGCTTACGCTCTACTGCAATTTGAACTTAGAATCTTCCAACGTTTCGTACATTGAAACTTAAAAAATGGCAATATTACAGCAAGAGATCACAGTCACCAAGATAAAATTTTTAGTCGCCATGGCGACTGGGATATTTCGAGCCCTGGGTTTGTGTGTCTTGTTCATTGTATTAATTGTTAAGTAAATATTTCACGTAAAATTGGTATCTCAGTCATTGGGGCATGTGACTACCATGCAAGAGACCCGGGTTCAATCCCCGGCAGTGGGGAACTGGGACTTCTTCAACCTGTTCAAGTGGCTCTGGCACCTACCCAGCATCGTATAAAGTAGGTACCTGGAAGAAATTCTGGGGGGGTAAAGGCAGCCAGAGGCATGGTGTTGATCACATCATGCCCAGCTCTGCCGAGATCAAGAAAGTGTGGGGCCCTAACCCTACATGCCTTCATGGTGTAGTGCAAAACACAGGGGAGCACTTTTTATTAGTGTATAATAGATTTGTAGACATAGAAACTGATTGTATTTTTATTACTATTTTTCAGGCTACAATAGGACTAGCGGAGGAACACAAAACTAACCCGGATGCCTTGCGAGTAATCTACAACTCTTTGGTTATTATTTGCAAAGTGTTCTATTCTCTGAATTACCAGGTATGCTACAATTATTAATTTTTCAGATGTCCATATTCTTGTCTAAATGTTGTGCATATTTTTTAAGAAACCATATTTGCCGAATGGATACATCTAAAAAAGACTGTAATGTTTCTTTAAGCAGTACACCTCCACTTTGGCAGATAAGTAATGCAATAAGCAAATCCAACATTCGGGTATATGAAATCATTCCCAGATTTTACATTTTCTGACATTTTGTGCATTTCCCATTTTGTAACTATTCAATTTTAGATACGTGAAAAATATATAAGCACAGTTCCACTTTACGTAGCTTACACTAAATTTCTTAATTAGTTATCACAAAATGAATATTGGAAATTAATTGCAGTGTTAATTGGCAAGGAAAGTATCATAAAGTGTACTAAATAATGATACATGGAATAAAAAATTTTCTTGGAATGTGTTTTATTATGTCCATATGATAATTTTACTGATGTGTTATTTCCAAAAAGAATCTAATTTAGTGCACAATTTTGTTATTTTGTTCTTCCTGTGCAAGAAAAATGAGCATCCATGTTGTGTAAGTCTCTACTCTACAAATAAGCAGTTTCTTTTTTTAAGGAAACCTTATGAGTTATGTTCTCATTGTTTCGTTAATCAATTGAATGAACTGTTCAGTTTCTTCGAGGGATGTTTATATTGTTATGTTATCTTTTCCTCCAGGATTTTCCCGAGTTCTTTGAAGATAACATGGAAACGTGGATGAATAATTTTCATACCTTACTCCATGTAGATATCAGGGAGTTACAGACAAGGGTATGTAGAATTTACCAGTACTCGTTAGAGTAAATTATACATAGTGTGTGTCTTAACTATTTTTACCTTTATCAACGAAAGAAATTGGGGCTGTGTTGGTCCATTTGGTAGGGTGCTTGTCTGCCATGTGGGAGATTCAGGTTTGATTCCTGGATTTTGTGATCTTGTAGATTTTTCTGACACACAGCCTCTAATCTGTGTGTACCTGGGAGCCTGGTGGTGATCTCATCACCTCCACTTTAGCTGAGATAAAGAGTATATGGGGCCCAATTCCTCACCTTGCTTATATTTACATGGCAGTGTAGTGCCATGTAGTTGGAATCTAATGTTTGGGCTGTATATGCTAGGTGAGCTTTCAGACCCAAGTATCAGGCCCCACCGCTTCTAGTTTTTCGATTTTTCAACTGAAAATTTTTATAAAAAAATGAAAATAAATTAATTGTTCCCTAGAGTGTTATCAATGTCTGTATTACTTTTGTTCATAAAAACATAAAATATAATGTACATAGGAGTAAAAATTCACTTGGTGGTCCTATCAGGTACACACTTTTGATGTGTGTCGGTTGAGACACTTGTGCCAGTGTCACTGTACAATTGGTTGGTTGGTAATGATGATAAGTTGTTATTATAATCAATATATTTTTTAAAAAAAACAAAATAGCTGAAGATTTTTTTTTGTTAGATTTAGTGAATGATAAAATGTGAGTGTGACACTCATGCAATAATTGGTTATTTTTTTTTATTAATGATGGTATTTTTTGTTACGGATGGGACTAGGGATGTGACGAAGCTGAAAATTTACCAATGCCGATGTACTCACTGATAATTTTTGGAAACTATGCCGATGCCGATATTTAACCGATTCCGATACATAAGATTATTAAAAAAAGTGGGATGTTATTTTTAGCATAACAAGAATAAATCTGCTATGTACATTTCTATTGCATATCATATGTATATACATATATATTCTCAAGAGATGCAAATGTACATTTGCATCTACAAAAAATGGTTATGTGAACCTTTAAGAAGAACATAGATTCTCAAGAGATTTATCATTGGTACACAAGAGTTCCTTGAAATGCAAAACGAATTCCTGTTCTTGATGTTGTAAATTTAATGCTGGCAGATTCAATTTCAGAAACACGAGTTTTGGAAACACTTCTGGAAGTAACCTACTTGTTCTCTTATCGCAAATCTGTCCAGTAAGACTGAACACTCCTTCACTGAATACTGATGCAGCAGGTATCTCAAGTATATTCTCACTACATGCTTCAGGTTTGGATACTCATTTTTGAATTTCCAATACAACAGCGGATCCTGGTTACGTGGAATAGTCGGTTCAGCAATGTACTGGTCCATTTCTGATTTTGAAGTAGGCTGATCCTCTGAATGAGAGTTTGCAATAATTTTATTACAAAAACTCTACATGATGAAGAATCATAACCTAATTTTCATACATATGTAATCGGCTTCATCACTTCCCTAGTTTCTTGTATAGCATGGGTAACCTAGGGTTAACACAGCATGCTATGATGCTAGTAGTCCCGGGTTCGAATCCCAGCCAGGGCATTGGTCTTCTTTCTGAGTGTGCCTTCATCATATCATCACTCATCGTGATCTTCACAATTAGCTAATAGTGGCAGAAAAGTAAAATACAATCAACCAAGTGACAAGCTGCATGTGCAGCTTGTGGTGTCAATCTGGTATGAAATATTGTATTTATTTCTGAGCGACACATCGCACTTGTGACATGTCACTCCCTAAGGATAAATATTGCATTTTCAAGTAACTGGTCCCACAAAATTGTACATCATCATTCATCCTTATTGTCACAATTAATACAGAGAGATAGTCAAAATGCATGACATACCTTTAGTACACCAATACCAATGATTTTTTGACAATTCGAAGCAATTTTATTGGTGCCCAGAAATAAAAAATGGTTTTAGATGTCTAAAGATGCAAATTTGTTACATAATATTGTATTTTCAAAGGGTGATGATGAACCTGGCCTGTTGGAGCAGTTGAAGTCTCAAGTGTGTGATAACGTTGCCCTCTATGCCCAGAAGTACGATGAAGAATTCCAACCTTACCTGCCTAATTTTGTTACTGCTATATGTAACTTGCTTGTTTCCACGGGACAGCAGCCAAAATATGACCTGGTAAGTTAACTACAGAAGTCCGAGGTGGAGGTAATTTTAACTACTATCATTAGGGCAGAACTGATACCACTTGGAACCAATACCCATACGATTCCGATACTCGCTTACATGGATGCTTCAAAATTGTAACAATTAAAATTGTTCAAAATATTATTATTTATTCCACTCAGATTATATTCATCAATTTATCACAGTTTTGCTTTACAATATTCAAGAATTACACCAGAAATACCTGTTATGTAATCACAAAATACAGTTTTCACATAATCTTGTTGCAAAATAAATGAAAATTTTGAAATTTGCCATGAAATTCAGTGCAGAAAAGAGTGAGGTGCTAATAACAACAAGAAACAGAGCCAGAAATGAACCAAGAATAAAGATGGACATGGAAGAGTTGAGAGTAGTGGAGAGCTTCAAATATGAAGGAAGCATAATTGAGAGAAGTGGAAGAATAGATGAGGAGAGGGTGGTGGACTATATCAAAGCGTTCAAAGATTAATATGGAACTGGGATGTACCTATGAAATGCAAGAAGGTACATCCTATGTACCAATAATTATGTATGGAGCAGAGACTTGGGCAATGACTGAGAGAGACAAAAGAAAGATGCAGGCAGTGGAGATTATAACGGCACTAGACCACTTACCCTTATAAATAATATGCAAATAGCGTAAACACTCTTATTTGAACAAATATTTATGTTTCGGAAGAAATCAAATCTAAATTTTTGAACTTTCAAAAATTGTGTGAATCGGATTACACTTCTGAACTTCAATGTGTTTTAGAATAGTTTAGATTGGCGAAGTAATTTTGGTTGCAATTGATCAGCAATGTACTTATGGTAGGATTGCTATGAGCATAAAAGCATAAATAAGTTTTGATTTACTTGGTTCCTTGTGCTTATGTGGTTCCGCACACATATTCCATATGTAGGCTACACTGTCATCTTTAAGATGGAAGGACTTGTAATGGAAAGTCCTTAATTTTTAGGCTTAAAAATCAGTTTGCATCTTGTTTAAAACAAGATGTATATATTTTGACAAAATATGTTGTCACGCTAATATTGTAATGTCCATGATTAATTTGTATCGACAAAAAACCCACATTGGTAAGTCAGGAAACTTAAGAATGTGAAATTCGTGACATGAACTTGGTATCCATCTTATGTTGAAAATTGGACTTCTAGATAAGTATAATGCGACGGACTAACATAGTAAATTGATTCACTAACCAATTGAACGTTTCAATTATCAATATTTTGCATAATCAGTGAATTTTGAAAGCAAATGCATATCATACTCATCGTGACAAATTGAATATTATTTATTGTATTTATGTTCGTGGAAAGAAAGATTTACCATCATAACAATGTGAATTTTATGAATACATAAAACTTCCTCGGTAAGATTGTAAAGCAGAATTATACATAAGATTTTGTAAACATTTAAAATATTGTGCAAAGTACGATAACATCTCTTGATATGTTAAGGTATAAACACATTTGTTAAATTTTTAATGTATAAATGCACCTAATACAATTCTGAATTGAGTTTGTTACACGTGGAATATTATTTTAAAAGTAACAATTTTGTTTTCCTCGAAGTATCTCATACTATTAATCTGATACATAAAG
Source organism: Lepisma saccharinum (assembly GCF_977018435.1). Taxonomy (NCBI): domain Eukaryota; kingdom Metazoa; phylum Arthropoda; class Insecta; order Zygentoma; family Lepismatidae; genus Lepisma; species Lepisma saccharinum. The sequence goes on from NW_028143188.1 coordinate 105,269, forward strand.
TTAGGTTATACGTATATTGTCACAATTAAATATTTAAAAGTGAGCACAGCTCTACCTATAAATTATTTACACATAATAGCATCCATTATTAGTAGACATAGTGCTGCAATTTTACTTTACTCTGATATTATTCTATGTAACCAATTTAAAATGTAGTCTACACATGGATGGTGGTAAAATTGTTATCCGCTGCCTTATCAGAGGTTATACCAAAGATTATGTTTTATGAGGTTAAGCCTGATGAAACAGTAGTAGTCGTGGAACATTCAGGTGAAAGTACAGTTGACAAGGGAAAGCCACCTGCTAGAATCAGGGTGGCAACAGACCTGGAAAACTGGGAAAAGTCAGGGAATTTGAGAGGTCAGAAAAAGTCAGGGAATTTTGTCTTGATTGAAGTTTTTTAATTTTTTTTATGCGATGGAACGAATGTGTCAGGCGTTTGCTTTGAAAGATGTTGTTATGAAGCACTGCATGGGAACAGGACATCTTGTGTTAAATTTCGGACTCAACTTTTAGGCCCCTTTTATGCACAACACAACCATGGCGCCAGAAACCAGTGATGGCAGGAGGAGAGGAGAGGGGGGAGAAATTGATAAGCCTCTAAATATTGTATGGAAAATTCATTCATTTATCATTTGCTCTTGTCTGCATGTGAGTAGTAAAGGGACAGAACGGTCAAGAGATGGAGTGGAGTGGGGGGGGGGGGCACCGTCCGATAGTTGTCATAGTACGGCATTTTGTCGGACATTCTGAAGGAACATGGAAACAAATAAGGGTGCTATGCATCCCTGTAATTTGTAGAATGTCGTGGTACAGCATGAACATTTCGGCTCCATAGATGCATACGATTTTTGTCGGATATCGCAGTGCGATTAATGTTGAACTTCGACAAAATGTCTCACTACAACATGCAGCAAAAATTGCATGCATGGCACTTTTGGAATTGATTTTTGTTGGATGTCTTCAGAGTGCAACATCTGACAAAAATCACATGTATAAACAGAACCTCGTATATCAGAGTTTGTCTGGTGTGGTACCACATTTTATTGAACAAAGTTTTTGGGTGTGTTTGTGCATGCGATTTTTGTCGAATGTAGCAGTTCAATATTTGTCAATCAGATGTTTCTTGGATGTCCCAGTATGACATTTTTTGTCTTTACGATATTTGTTAGATGTTCCATCCAACAAAATTTGCATGCATAAACTGGGCCTTATTAGTCTGCTGCTCCACTGCAAATATGTTGCTGGAATGTTATTACTCTTCTGGCTCATTTAACCTTATTTAATGTAGCAATGCATACAAAGGTTTTTGCAAAAGTCAACGTACGTTTACAATGACATTGCACTATTCTTTGATATCAAGAAGAAACCAGCAAATCGGGACATATACAGTGATGGACAAAAGTAATCATACAGTGGAACTGAAAGGAAGAAAGGACGAATTGCAGCAGCTAGGAAAACAATAAGGAAGTCAAAACTGTCAATGCATTACCATGTATACACCAAACGATATATTGACAACAAAAATAAATATCAGATGCTGCTTGTAGAAAAATAAAATACAAAACATTCTCAATGCCCGCTTCTTTGGCTGGACAAAAGTATTCATACACCAACATAAAAGTTCACTTTGAAGAAAAGATAGAAACAAATACCATGTCGTCAGAATTTAGTATGCATTCCTCTGTTATGGAGAACAGCTGTCAGTCTCTTTTACATAGAATGAACAAGAGGCGTGGTTATTTCAGATGTAATATTGTACCACTCATGCAAAATGACCTCTTTCAGTCTATTCTTGCTTGCTATGTCATGTTTGCGGAGTCTGGTTTCCAAATGGCTACAAATATGTTCAATGGGGTTAAGGTCGGGGGGCTGAGGTGGAGTTTTGAGTGTGTGGGGAGTATTGTATAACAACCAAAGGCGGACAATCTCAGCTGTATGTTTAGGGTCGTTGTCCTGTTGGAAGTAAAAATCATTCCCAAGACCCAAATGATCGATACTCTGCTGTAAATTGTTCTTCAGAATATCCAAATAGACAAATCTATCCATAGTTCCCTCAATAAAGACGAGTTCTCCAACACCTGAGGCTGACATACAGCCCCAGACCATAACGCCACCACCTCCATGTTTAACTGTGGCCAAGAGATTTCGAGGCTCAGGCTCAGTATTGGGCTTTCTCCACACCAAAATTCTACCATCACTATGGATAATATTCAATTTACTCGTCCGTAAACAACACTTTATCCCAGAAGTCCAAACTTTTACTCACATACTCCTTTGCAAATGTTAATCTGGCCTTCTTGTTCTTCTTACTGATGTATGGCTTCCTTCTAGGTACCCTAGCTTTGTACTCTGCTAGGTTGAAAAGCCTTCTAATAACTTCTTGAGGACACTTGTTTTCCCAGGTGTTCGTGAACATGTGCCGACACTGCTGACGATGTTAATTTTGGGTTTTTCTTGATCATTCTCAACAGTCCTTGTTTCTCTCTCGAAGTAAGTTTCTGAGGACGCCCAACCCTTTCCCTATTTATCAGCACTTTTGTGTCTTTATATCATTTGATGACACCTTGCACAGTCGCACGACTTCTCCCAACTATGTCTGCGATTTCAGAATATGATTTGTTATTGCGGTATAATGATATCATAATTCTCCTCTCTTCGATCGTGGTTTCCTTCCCTTTGCGGCCCATTTGACTTCCTGCAGCACGCCAACACCAAACCAACCACTTCCTTACACAGGTGCAAGTGCAGTAAACAAATATCTGGCACTGAATGATGGAAACGTTTGTTTCACGAACTCTTTTTTGGGTTTATAACCTGGCGTATGAATACTTATGACCACCCAGAAATCAGTGTATCTAAGGATTACCCACATTTCTCATGACAATTTCAATTGTATGCACACAATTGTTTTGCGTTTCTATTCTTGCCATTCCAATGGAGCATATGTGCTACAGACTTGACTTGCCTTTACGGTCTTCTTTGTATAATAACATGTTTCATTCAGACAATGCCTTTGTATGAATACTTATGTCCATGACTGTATGTTGAATAATATCACGAAAAAGTGAAAGAGAAACCTGTATTGGTAAATGTTATACAAATTTGACAAGTGCATACTCCCAACCTCAACACTCTCATTGCAATTCACAATCCCCTCTGTCCTGTCTGTTTAAACTTGTGAGAGATGGTTATTAATCTGTCACTGAGTGAAGTTAATGTCCAATGTTATGAAATAAAATACAAATAATAAATATTTTTATACAATTACTCGAATCATTTCTCTGCCAGCCCTGCTAAATTTTCACTTTTCATCTACTGATTTATACGAGGGGCATCCAGAAAGTAAGTTCCAATTAGTACGGACCTTGATTTTTCTCAAACGCGTTAACAGTGAAAAATTTTAATTGCTACAAAGTAGTGTTTATGAATGTGCAGTGATGTCTGGACACATTTTCACCCATTGAAAATAGCGAAATAACGCAAATTTGGCATAAAATGTGAATTGTTGGCATTTCTCATGAATTTAGAAAAATGTGTTTTAACAACGAAAAATACCACGAAATCCAACATTCTTGTCTTTTTTAGGCTTAGAAAGTAAAATATGCCATATTTGTGCATGTACAACGTACAAGTTTTCCAACATTTTATTCAAGAGAAAAGTTTAACGCATGATATACATGGAATAATTCGGACAGCCAAATTAAATCACATATTTCCCATGATTTTTTCAACTTCTATCAGAACAATTTGCATCACAGAGCAATGTGCCGGGGTTCTGACAGGAGATCGAGTGTGTATCTACCATAACACGGAGCCGCATCATCAGTATTTGTCGCGAGAAGTGGTGCAATTTAAGCAGAGATAGGGTGCTCACCTACCACCACAGGGGAGTCGTAACATCGGCATTTATCGAGCTAGAAATAATGGAAAATAACTTCCTCAAAAATTTGTTCCAACATACAGGGTGTCCCACGGATGGCGCAACTGGGAATTAAGAGTGGCGTTACTTTGTAACCGAAACCTGTACATACATAAGTTATACACCAAATGTTAGCCCTGTCCAAGTAGATATTTTTAAACATAGAAACAACAAACGGGGTGCAGTGTTGTTCATGCAGTGTTGCCAAATGTAAGTGAAAGTGTAAATTTATTTTTCCACAAAGCATGGAAAATTGCATGTCAAACATTCGTACGGAAATTTGGACGTCAATTTCCACCTTGGGTAGGTGGACTATTTTGCCATCTATAGTTCAGAGAAGAAAACCGATCGTTTTCGCGTATAGCCAATCCTGAAATGCCTCGTAAAGGCATACCGGTCCAAATGGGTGTTTTAAAAAAATTATGAGGTACAGTGGCAACAGTGTTGATGTTTGAAGGCAACAAAAGGTGTGTTTAGTGATGGTCTATGACATGGAAATACTGGAAACAGGAAAAAAAGAAAATGAAAATTATGGTGAAAAAAGTGTTACTTACCTACTCCTGGCAACCATGCAATGTGATAAGAGTGCCCACCGAACGAGAACAAAAGAATCAGTTAGTTGTGTACTCAGAACTGTTTGAGCCGTGCATTTCGCATTGTTCGTAGGGGAAGATTAGAATTGTTCTGTGAAATGAAGTACTCTTTGGAAGAGAGGGTGTTCATTGTGGAACATTATTTTTGTTCAAAATCGTACACTAGTGTAAAAACTGTGTTTCGCGAGAAATATCCGAATAACAGTGTTCCAGAAAATTCGACGATATATTGACTTGTTTCCAGATTTTGTGAAACAGGATCAGTTAATGACAAACCCTACCACAGACAACCACCAGTTTTGACACAAGGTGTGCTGCAGGATGTGGAGCAGAGAATATCACAATCTCCCAGGAAATCTCTTTGTAAACTTGCTGCACAGTCAGGTGTATCAAAAACAACAACTCACCGAGCGTTAAAACAATTGCACCTACGTGCATATAAGGTACAGGCTGTGCAAGAACTGAAGGAAGCAGACAAAGGTGCACGTGTAATATACTGCCAGTGGTTTAGAAGTTTTATTAGAGACAATGGTGTGAATATTTTGGATAAGGTTTTTTTCACGGATGAAGCATGGTTCCACTTAAATGGATATGTCAACAGTCAAAATTCTCGACACTGGTCAAGTAACAATCCCCATTTGTTACATGAACAATCACTTCATCCACAAAAGATCGGTGTGTGGTGCGTGATTTCGCGGAGAAAAATAATAGGTCTATTCTTTTTCAACACAACAGTTGACGGAATAGTTTATCGTGACCTTATCACACAGTTTATTTCTCTGTTGGAACGTGATGAACGTGATTGTTGGTTTCAACAAGACTCCGCAACATGTCACACGTCTAATGAAACTTTAGACATGTTGGCAGTGTTTTTTGGCGATCACATTATAAGCAAAAACTTATGGCCCAGTTGCTCCCCGGATCTGACGTCTCCAGATTTTTTTCTGTGGGGTTATTTGAAACAAACAGTTTACATTAATAACCCAAGAACACTTGATGATCTAAAAATAAACATTTGCACAGCCATTAACAATATAAACCAATCAACCTTGCATAAAGTTGCTTCCAACATGATAAAACGTGTTGATGAATGCTTCAGGGAAAATGGTTGTCATTTTCAACATCTTTTGTAAAGCTACACTGCCTGTTACGTGCATTGCATGGTTGTCAGGAGTAGGTAAGTAACACTTTTTTCACCATAATTTTCATTTTCTTTTTTTCCTGTTTCCAGTATTTCCATGTCATAGACCATCAGTAAACACACCTTTTGTTGCCTTCAAACATCAACAGTGTTGCCACTGTACCTCATAATTTTTTTAAAACACCCATTTGGACCGGTACGCCTTTACGAGGCATTTCAGGATTGGCTATACGCGAAAACGATCGGTTTTCTTCTCTGAACTATAGATGGCGAAATAGTCCACCTACCCAAGGTGGAAATTGACGTCCAAATTTCCGTACGAATGTTTGACATGCAATTTTCCATGCTTTGTGGAAAAATAAATTTACACTTTCACTTACATTTGGCAACACTGCATGAACAACACTGCACCCCGTTTGTTGTTTCTATGTTTAAAAATATCTACTTGGACAGGGCTAACATTTGGTGTATGACTTATGTATGTACAGGTTTCGGTTACAAAGTAACGCCACTCTTAATTCCCAGTTGCGCCGTTCGTGGGACAACCTGTATTAAACTGTCACGAAAATACATAGACAATGTGACCTACAATTTAAAATAATAGTTTAGAAAGCACAATGGAAGTATAAGTTTTGGTATATTTGACAGAAAAATGTTCTAAAATAAAAATGCGAATTTTGAGAAACTTATCAATAAAAAAGTAAAAATAAGATAATGCAAATTTTTGGTGCCATAATATATTGGTATCTGACACGTGAGATTGATTTAAAATTTTTGGGTGCATCGCCATTTTGCACCCTTCAGTATATATGGGGGAAATCCCCTTACCTTAAAATTAAAAAGGAGCATGTGGAAAATAACTTCCAAGGTATCAAACTCTCATGAACATACGTAGGCCATGTGACATACAATTAAGAACAGTAGTTTTAAAATAGCATGAACGTAAAATTTTAGGTATATTTTCCAGAAAATGTGCTGAAATGAAAATGTGAATTTTGGGGAAAATAACATCGAATAGTAAAAAAAATAGCATCAAAGATAACAAAAAATCAAAGTACATACTGATTAGGCATAAATAAAGAAGAATATCAGTAGTAATTTATTGCATTCGTTAGAGTGACTCGTAACCTAATTTTCGGCATAATCATTACCGTTGTTCTGGCATTTGTCATAGCATGGCACTAAATTTTGTATGCCATGGCATATGTGTCTCACATCAAAGACTGGAACTATTTGTACTACAGTGTAACTGTCAAAAATCTTGTCCTGCCAGAGACTTCTTCAGCTGAACAAAAAGATGAAAGTCAGTATATGCAAAGCCGGGACTGTAGTCCAAGATCTCTCATGATGTGATGAAAAAAGCAAACACATATTCTCAGCTGTATGGGGTTGTGCACATTGGATTGGTTTTCCATGAATTATCTGCACCATCGTCTGACCATACTATCGCTCACGAAGTCCAGCCTGTACATCTCACACAATTGCTGGTGACTATATGCAGGATTCTGAGCATGCAACAATCTGATTTCCACACTTACCTCGCAGTCGGTGGGAAACACTATGTATCCACCAGATTACAGCCACTTTTTCCCGCCTACATATGCGTGTCGCGTACAGACGCCATTGGAACTTTTTCTGGATGCCCCTCATGTGTAAACTTTTGGAAGCTGTTATCAATAGCGTGTTCCTGTTTGAATATTTGATTAGCTAAATAAGGCACCTGTACAATGAAGTAAATTCTCCTTTTATAACTTGCTTGCATTAAATTTCTTTTAATACATCCCTATATACCCTTTTCACCAGCAATAATAGTATAACTGTGTGCAGTCAGTTTCACAGTATTTCATTTGGATATACTGTGAATGTTTGTACGGAGGATATATCCCATTGATAATGAAGGAAATATGACACTTTGTTTTATACGAATCAATTGTTTCGCTTATGTGCAAGAGGGAAGTTGTTTGCTTCATAGATAAAAGTGAAGCTGGTTTATGCATCAAAGAATAAGTCTACACTCATGGTTCTTGCAAGCAGAGGGTTCCAAACCTCAGTGGAAATATCAACATATAATAACGAGAAAGGGTAAGGAGATTGATAAATTACAAAATTTATTTTTTCATCAATCACACTTCATTCTAATCTCATTTAGTCGTAATTTGAAAAATAATAAAACATTTTATTGAAAACTGGCTGCATATAAAAAAATCCTGTAATCCCTTCCTAACTTGTGAATTGTAATAATTTTCAATATTCACATTTTGCAGTTTGAATGCAAATCATAGAGAAATGATGTAAATTTCTTGGAAGCTAATATTGGTACTTAATACAATACATACCTGGATCTGTATGACTTTCTTATTTCCATTTACAAGAACATGGATTTGGTTTATAATTGTCAAGGAAAACCTGGAAAAGTCAGGGAATTTTATTTTTGCTTGTTTGTAGCCACCCTGTAGAATGTTCCAGAACAATTTTCTAATAGTCTGGAGGGGAGTATTTTTGTGTATATATATTGTCCTGTTTTGTACCTTGTTACATTTGTACTTTGTGCAGAGTCTGAAGAAGACCTTGCTAGAAGGTTGAAACGTTACGTTTAGTTTATGTTTTATATTGAAATAAATTTTGTAGTTGGTGCAGTCACAGATACCGCTACGTTGTAACTACACCATTGAAAGTCAGTGGGGCAGTTACAACCCAAGAATGTCCGTGATTGTACATACCAAAATGGCATATGTAAATTAACAAAATTGTTGCAGCCATCCACACTAGTTTTTAATCTGATTTCAGTCCAAATATGTGTTACTTGTAGCTTTCCTGGCGACGTGATTCGAACAAGTGTTCTCGTGTTACCAGCCAGGTTAAGTCTATGGTGGCCAACATAGACTTAAGGGCATGCGAGACACTCTCCGGCCGGCTTTTCCCTCTGAGTCAGTGTTGCCAACTTAGCTCTCTTGGAGCCAGATCTAGCTCTTTCGTGCACTCGTTTGCCTGTGAACTGGGGCACCCGGCCCCGTGCCTCACTATGATACCATCACTGGTTCCGGCCCACATAGGCCAACTTTTGCCATGATTACACATTTTGCACGTGATGTAATATTGTTATATTAGCTGCGTCGCCCCATCCCCTCTTATATCCCCAGCTACTTTTTTTTATAGCACAGTGTTGATGTGAAATTGGCATAATATTGTTATCAGGAAATCCTTTATTTTCGATTTCGTACGACCATGAGATGGGGGATGCCGCAGATCTAGATGGTGAAAACTAAGAATAGATTGTCATCAATTTAGAGTTAACAGTAATAGCAGTGCCCCACCCCTTTGACAACTAACATTACTCTAGGAAGCACTTCGTAAATGTAGCTCCTTGAAAGTCAGTTTTAACTCCATTTAAGGTGAATTTTAGCTCTTTTATGTGCACCAGGTTTGGCAACACTGCCAGGGGGCAAGGAGAAATGCATTGGCCATATGGGAGTATTTTTTGACTTGTTATCTTCGGAATATCAAACTTCCGATGGAATAGAAAATGATATCAACGGGAAAGGGTGGTTTGAAGAAGTGCTTGCTAAGCAGAAAAGTCGAAACACCCATTGGATTAGCCGTAACTTGATGTTGAAGTTGATTCCCCATAGGAATACATGGGATTCCGAAAATTCTTATTAGTCATATTTTTTACAGGTCGTATCTAGCTTAATAATCAACTTTGAAAAACGCTTCAATCTGCCACATGTGGAAAAATTCATACTCTCTTGTACCCCGCTGTTTTTATTCAGTAGCATTGCCCATTCCGACGATATTCAAATAAATTCACACATGGTGCGTAACTGTGTCTCTTCTCCTTAACCTGGCTGGCAACCCGTGAACATTTGTTCAAATTTTCTTTGATCATCATGACAGAAAATTAATTTTTCTGAAGTGAAGTGTATATATTTTTTAATTATGGTGTGGAAAAGTACATTTGTTTTATTAATTTACACATGAACTGTTGTTTATAAATATACCAGTTGGCTAGTTTTTGATTAAATATTTTTTTTTTTACAGCTTGTTAGCAATGCTCTTCAGTTTTTAGCATCTGTTTCTAGTAGGCCGCACAACCAGGGTCTGTTTCAAGAGTCCTCCGTGCTGGGAAGTATTTGCGAGAAAGTTGTCATTCCAAATATGGAATTCAGAGGTGAGGACGTGCAGTGGAACCCCAATTAATTACGTATTAAAATTAAGAGAATTTTTAGTTTTCCTATTTTAAGGTGTTTTCCTCTTTTTAATTCATTTTGTTCTGCTGAACGTGAAATTGTGCTCCCATTGTGTCTACAGATATTTTTCTTTTTCTTTCTGATGTAGTTGAAAGTCGGTCAGCACAAATTTTATTCCTCAGAATTATTTTATAAATTTAAATTTATGTTTAGCAGACATCTTGCTTAGCAGTGGTATTAATTATGTATTGAAATGCTTTAGAAATATAAGTGAAAAATGCAGGCTTGGCTAGGACTCTAACATGGGCCTTGTGCATACCATAACATTTCTATATCAACTGGGGTACCGAGCCACCATTTTTTGCTGAAATTTCTACATAGTACATCTCTGTGTTCCAAACACTAAGGAAATGCTTTAGTTATAATATAATTAGGGATGGGTCGATATGAAATTTTGGCCGATACCGATAAAGTAACGATATAAAATTTACCGATACCGATATTCTACCGATCCGATATAAAATTAGAAATGGTCCTTGAAGAACCTGAAAGGTTCATTGACCTCTTTAAAAAATGTGTGTTTCAAGGTGACTGTAGTGCAAGATAAATTGCATATTTAAACATTTACTTTTTTAGAAAGTAGGGCATGGATATTATCCATAAAAATTACAACAAAATGGCAGAATTTTGCACTAAATTATCAGATAATAATCGATATATCGGATCAGTAAAAAAATCGGTAATTTTACTGATACACCGATATGCCTATATCAGCCGATACCGATATAGTACCTATTAATCGGTCCCATCCCTAAATATAATGCATTTTTTAAAAAGTGTGTTTTGTCTTTTTTGTCTTGACAACTGGAAAAATAAACTGTGTTATCACTCATAATAATAATAATAGTTCCAAACTCTGTGTCGCAACAGCCGTTCAACTGTCAAGGTTTGCCAAGTAGCTTCTGACAGGACATCAAGTCCCATGGCTTATGTTTTTCTACTATCAGGACTGGAGCCTAGTGCTATTGTTTTCAAGTAGTTCTGAAATTGTCCCCAGGATGCTAAGTGAATATCAAAATTTTGTGTTCCACCAGAGATCAAACCCAGAACCGCTTGCACCAAAGGCAAGGGTGCCAATCATTCAGCTAAGCAAGATGCATTTTAATTTTATTGAAAGAATTTTATAAAAATTATAGCAGGCATCTTTATTTTTGGGAAAGGGACTTTATTGGGTGCGTGTCATACTGTTCAATATGTTGGAATACTGGGTTGCTCCCGTTGACCTGTTGCATCCAGTTGTACAAAGTAATTGTGTTATAGAGTTCTCCACAATGATTCTTGTTACCACATTTGTCACTAATTTATAATAAAACGATTATACAACATACATTATTGTGATAGTGTTTACAAAAACTTGTCATTTCAGATAATGAATTCATTACCAAACAATCTTCCTGAAGCGTAAGATTGATTTTTCAATTCCTGCTATCTTGTTAACTCCTGATTTTTAATTACAGAGAAACTTAGTACTCATGTTTTCAGCGAAACTGTTTTTAGTTTGTTCAATTAATTTTGGTGGCCTCTGCCACCATTGTTGTTGGAACTTGTTGTATTGTTGCTTGGCACACTTCTATTTGTGAGTATTAAGTTTCTCTGTAATTATCTACTATACGTCTCTCATTTCCCAAATCTGAATCCTTATTTTTGTTTCCCTCAGCTGCTGATGAAGGAATGTTTGTAGACAATCCCGAGGAATACATTAGAAGAGATATTGAAGGCTCGGATGTGGACACAAGGAGACGAGCTGCATGTGATTTAGTGAAAGCCCTGTCCCAGTACTTTGAAGATAAAATGATGGAAATTTTTGGCCAGTATGTCCAGGTCAGTGTATTGATATGTAATAATGTTATCTTTACTTTAGAAATTCAGTGGCTAATCTGCACTTCATCCATCCAACATTTTGGACCTATCACCAGATCCTTCCTCAGGGAATCCCAGGAATTAATATATTACAAAAATGTTTATTGTTACAATATTGTTTTAATTGCCGTGAGTTTCTGAGCATGGATCCAAAATGTTGGTCTAATGAAGTGAGGATTTACCTTTCTTCACGTTTTTTAATAAATTTCTCCAGGGTGGTTATACAAACACTAAGGAAAGCATCATATCTATTTGTAATCAGTACGAATAGCCAGAGGGGGGACTAAGATGTCAGTGGAAATAGCAGATGGTGGAGAGTGTTAGGAGAAGATGACAAGATTGGGACACTGTGGAAATAGAGGAGTGGTGGAAGACCAGAAAAAAATGAAGAGGCTTGACTTCTATGCCGACATAGCCAGAGGCAGGGAACGGCAAAGGATGATTATACGAATATGATTTGAAGTAGAGAAATGTTAAACCAATAGTGTTCACCAGTAATTTTACCAGTGAAATATTTTTGTATATAATGCTATTCCTTTTTCTAAACATTCTGAATTGAGATGATGAACTTGTGTTTTGAATGTTGCAAGTTCAAACCTTACATCCAGCCATCTTGAAGGTTTTTCCATGGTTTCCCTCACCTGAAGGCCGCATGCTTTGCCTTTCATTTTTAATTGAATCAACCAGCCAAAAATTCTTTGAGGGATATACGAGGTGTGGCTAGAAAAAAAACGGATTGATGTTGTCGACAAATGGCAAGCGCATTAAGGTCAAGCGGTGCATGTGTGTATATCACACACGCAAGTATTTGAGTTGTTTCAAAGGTGTAAAGAGGGATGAGAACTGATCGTGGATGACTCTCATCCTGGACGGCCTTGCACGTCAAAAACTGAATCAAACATTGCAAATGTCGGTGAATTGATTCGAAAAGATCGTCGCTTCAGTATTCGAGCTATTGTAAAACAACCAGCATTATTACATTACGGTGCTGACGATCCTTGGTGAGCAACTAAGACGACGACGACCTGATTTGTGGATAAGCAAGTCATGGATTCTTGCTCAGGACAATGCTCCTGTCCACACGGCATTGTCAGTCAAGGCTTTTTTGGCCAAGCATGGGATCGCAGTGTTAGAACATCCACCCTATTTGCCGGATATCACTCCATGCGACTTTTTTTTATTCCCAAAGGCCAAATCAGCACTGAAAGGAACCAGATTTACGACCGTAGGATCTGTGAAAACAAAAGCGACGGAGGTCATGAACATGGCTTCAGAGAATGAGTTCCAGCACTGCTTCCAGCAATGGATGATTCGTATGGAGCGGTGTATCGATACTTCAGGGGAGTACTTTGAAGGGGAAAATGTTCGTATTGTACAAAATAACCAATAAGAGATTTTGTAGGAACAGTTCGGTTTTTTTCTAGCCACACCTTGTATGAGTAAATATGTTAATTAAATAGCTGAATGAATAATTTGTGTTTGTCGTGAAATTTTGACCAATTTATGTCAGATTAGTATCTGGATATCACTGGTACGTAAGAGGCGACTTTCTCTGGAGGTCTGAACTGTCAATCTGTCTTCCATGTAGTACACCTATATTACTAGCTGATTGCATGGCTTTGGCCGGGTATTTATTTATCCCAATCTTCTGTTAGACAGGAAAATAATGAATTCTAACTATAGTGTAAAATTAACTTGGAGTTGAATGAGTGTCACTATTTATCTTAGTGACCCCGAAAACTATGGATTCCACACTAATATCGGTCGTTTTCGATTATCTTTACATGTCATCCCCTTCCCACCCCCACCCCTAGGGATGCTAGGGGTGTCTTACCACCACAGTATTTCTTTCCAGATTGTAAGTGATATCTGTACCAAGTTTGGTTGATATTGGTCCAAGATAGCAATATCGCACCTTGTGTGTAGGCAACCAACTTCACTGTGATGTGTAGCAGGAAGCATAACTTGCAGGATATGACATGAAAATTCCATGCAACAGAATGCTATTTTATGACCCCTTCCCACCCCCACCCCTAGGGGTGCCAGGGGTGTGTCACCCGCACAGTATTTCTTTCCAGATTGCAAGTGATATTATAAGGGGGGAGGGTGAATATAAAGTTTTTTTGTGTTTTGACTTTATGAGTTCTTTTCTCTTTTACTTTATACTATTGATTGTTTGGTTGGTTTTGCTTAGTTGAGAGAGATTCCTCTAAAACTAATCAAAAACAATACTTAATTGTCTCTTAAGAGAGAAGAAAGAGAGAGACACGCAGACCCTATTCCACGTGTGGTGTTCCGTATAATAACAGGTATCCCTTGAGAGACCTGTTAAGCAACAGACGAACTTTAGTCTAACTTTCAGAAACGGTAGCTAGAGAAGGCTTTGGTAGTGTTACGATTCACTGCAATGATAACAGGTCAGGCACCTTTGAAAGGCCCATTAATACCGCTTGTGGCATAGCCACCACCAAACATGAACATTTCACTGTACATAAAGCACACAAAAGAGATATACAAAAGGATTCTGTACTTACATACCAGCCTGTTGGACAATATACCTTTCATACCTGGGGGCCACACACACTATTTCACACTCAATAGCCACATCCCGACACATGGGCAATTTTGGGGTATACACCACTAAAAAATAGGAAATTCATACTTCCTTGAAGTGATAAAGGCAGTTGGGGAGTGATGGATGAGCTTTCCTGGTTTTTCTGGTATGGATGGCTGAATTAACTGATATTCCATGGATGCTGCTATGGCGTCCGTTTCGCCGACCATGTGGTCTGGATTTTCACTTTTGATGAGGGACACAAAACTCGCTACATTGCCGAAATTTGCACTGGGATCCGTAGATGCTGTCTTGGACACAATATCCCACTTGGTCACGCACACTTCGGTCCATATTTACTATATCTGGACCTTGGATTCCTATTTCCCTTGTGAATCCTATGTTACTGGCACACGCGGCCATTAACGCACTGAATTTTACCAGCAACTTCACATCTGACCTGCTCTCAGGTGGGTAAGCTCACCACTTAATAGGCCATCTGAAAATCTCCTCTGTGACGTCACAGCCTTGAAGGCTTCTCATAGGCCAGCTGGAGTCCTCTGAGACTTTTCCTTGTCTGTGGGAGTTCCACTTTCTCCCACCAGATGTCAGTTATCAATTGCTTGAAAAGTGTAAACAAAAGTGTTTTTTCACCTTTTCTGGCTTAATTATGCCAGATAATTGCAAATTAATTTACTTTTCGTAAATTAGGCATTATTTTACCTATGGATAAGTGTTATCTTTGATTTTCATTAAAAGATAAAAGATTTAATAAATATGGGATTTGGAGCACATTGTTTTTGGTATTCAAGATGGCTACTGTCAGCCTAAAAATTGTTGTTTCTTTATAAATAAAGCACTTCTTCCCCTCCCATGAGTGTAACAA
The DNA here is from genome assembly GCF_977018435.1 of Lepisma saccharinum. NCBI lineage: Eukaryota > Metazoa > Arthropoda > Insecta > Zygentoma > Lepismatidae > Lepisma > Lepisma saccharinum. Next base: position 120,472 of record NW_028143188.1, read on the forward strand.
ATTGTTTGTAAACATTACCCATGATTCTGGGAAAATAGCTCTCTCAAGCTTTTTCTGATGCTAACCTGATGACCCTTGTACTTAGTTATTTGTGTGTGGGCATGTATGCCCAATGCTGATTGGTCATAATATGTGTACCAAGTTTGGTTGAAATTGCTCAAGGCACTCGAGAGTTATGCCGGATCAAACGTACACACACACACACACACACACACACACACACACACACACACATCCATTTTTTATATATATAGATTTACATTATATTTTTATAATAAACTGCTTTTAGGCAATGTTGGGCAAGTATGCACAAAACAACTCCGCGAATTGGAGGAGTAAAGATGCTGCCTTCTACTTGCTTACATCACTGGCTGTGAAGGGACAGACCCAGAAGCACGGAATCACACAAACAAGTCAACTTGTCAGTCTGCCAGGGTTTTGCACACAACATATTCTGCCAGAATTGACAAAGGATGGTGAGTTTCATGTGGATTTAAATATTGTGTACCTAGTGTTCATTATGTAGTGGTGTAGTCTTTAGTCTATGTAGAGTGACTAGCTGTGTGAGGTTGTGTGTTGTATCTTGGTGTAAGCTTGAAAAATTATGGGAAACCAGGATGAAACGTCGCTGATAAAATAAAAATCACTAAAAATAACGGTGTTAGATTATTTTGCATCTATGGTGTTATGCGAACCTTCAAGAAGAACATAGTTCATTATTCATGTTGGATGCGGTAAATGTGACTTAAAATTACTTACGTGAAATTTTGAAATTTCATGTTTTCGTGTTGCACAATTTAATGGTTATATCCTATTAATTTCGAAGGCTGTCTTCATTCACTAAGGGTACGGCATCTGGAGCGGAGATGATACCGCGTCACTATTTTGTTTGTTCCAGGGCGGTCACTGACAGCAGAAAGCGCACCAGACGATGCAAACCATTCTCAAACTATTATATCTTCTACACTCATCCACTCCACTACTCTCCCCATCTGGCCAAGTCACGTCGTCCCTCCCACCATATCTCCTCCTGTGTTCTTGTTTTTGAAGCACATTAATTTAGGATAATGTTTTGTAATATGAGGCAGACCAGTTTTTTGTGCTCAGCCCTGTATTATGAGAAAGGTTAAGTCACAAAATTAAAACCAAAAGAAAACACGCATTGGTTTATTTTTTTTTAGTCAGCGCAACAGTATAAGATTGAAATTTCAGTAGCAAGAGACATTGAATACAAAAATTTTAAATATCATTTTACTAATTCAGGTATGCTGTTTTCACATATCAGAAATCAGCTTCGTGACATCCCTAATTTTAGATGATTGTGAAAAGTTGGAAGTGCATTGTGTTGCAGAATGATGCAAAATTTGATGTAAATTGTAAAAATGAAATTTTGCAGTTCATAGGTTTGATTTCCACCACAGCAAAAGAAATTTCACCTGAAGGTGAGAGAAAAGTTCCTCTCTCGAAACGTAATGTTAGAATAAGTATAGTTTAAGCACTAGGCAATGGTTAATGTCCAATCAGTGGCAGCAATTAGGGGGACAAGGGGGGCAGTTGCCCCCCTCACTTTTTGCAACTTTTTCTCCTACACTATGCTAAACCTTATCTACAAAGGGAAAATCCCCCCCCTTGTTTTGTCACTTTGCCTCCCCAGTTTTGGAAACCAATCGCCGCCACTGTGTCCAACTAACATTGTGTGCTAATGTAGAACCATTGTAACTAACATTCAGAGAACTGCTTAGTTTTGTAATATTTTTCTTTATGCTATCTATTATTGAAATAATTCTTCCCTGTTGTCAATCTGAAATTCATATAATTAAGTTATATTTTTTTATGTCGCTTTCAGTTAATGAATTACCAGTATTGAAGGCTGATGCAATTAAGTACATAATGATCTTTAGGAACCAGCTTCCTCCGGAAATGGTCATTGGAAGCATTCCACAGCTGATTCGACATTTGCAAGCTCAAAATTCTGTTATTCACACGTATGCAGCTTGCGCTATTGAGAAGATACTGGTTATGAGAAATTCACAAGGTGGACCATTGTAAGTTTTCAAATTTCACATGTTGAAATTCCTGTATTTTGCATTCTGTATTTGTGAGATGTTCGCATAAATCCTACTTTTATTTTATTCAAATGCTTTAGAGTAATAATATTCCAGTATCAAAGTTAGAGCTTGTACTACTGTAGCAGTTTTAAAAGTTATTTATCTTCTTTATTCCCTTTTTGTGATTTTTAATATCTATTTTATTCTATGGAATAAAGTTCAAATCACTAACCCTGAGACCTTCTGTAAACAAAACCACCTGCATGCAGAAAGCATTGCAAACTCATAGAAGTAAAATAATCCACATGAAAATCCAGCATTGTTACAGGATTCATTACGTAAAGTAAATCAACAGCCAATTTGTAGTATGGGATACGCTGCCGCAAATGACGTCTCATTTTAAACCCAATGCTTTTTCTTTTGTGCATATTGCTTCACCTTTATGGTTAACTCTTTGCACCAGTAATCATTTCCCATAAATTTGGCTTCTTTCTTGCATGCGAATTGAATATATTTTACTTGCATTTTTTTAGACAAAATGATATAACATGGTAATGTATATTTCTAAGGTTTGATATAGATAGGAGTGTATTTGAAATTTGTTTGTAGATTTTATGTAAATTGCATCTTATGTAAATAAAATATATAATGGGCATAAACAGCCATATGCAATGCTGTAAGTCCAATAAATATATTGATGATGATGATCAAGACAAAGAAAGAAAATTCATAAATTTATTGCGGTTGAAAACTTTGACAAGCATCCTAATAACGATTTTTGTTCCGCCAAATAAAGTGCACTTCGTAAAATAACTTGGTGACATGGCAGGGGAAAGCAACAATGTATGAGGCTGCATATTCATCTGATGTTTTGAGAGCAGGTTCTCACATTCAGAGGCTCTTATATAAATTGAATAGATGCAGTGAACTATGAGTGTAACAGCAGATGATTGCGGTCATGAATCAGCTGACGCGGAGTGATACATCGAATTGGTGAGACGGTTCGTTTACAGAAGGTCTCAGGGTTGGTGATCTACACTTTAGGTGGTAATTATTATTGTGTAAATATTCCATTTTTATTATATGCATCGAGTTTTGCTTTAAAATGTGCAAGAAATATATCAGAATATTAAAATGTATGTTACATAATCACAATTTCCCCCCCCCCCCCACAATACTTGTGCTAAATAAAAGAAGACTTTGAATTTTGCATAATTTTCAGGATAATTAGATAAAGTGTTGCGTGAAATTTTGGAGGACCCTCTGAAAAAACAAAATGCCAGAAAGTATTGGCCTGTGTCCCTACTGATACCATTGCTTCAGATTTGGTACCCCCTTTTTAACTTGTTTGATAAATCTTATCCACTTACAGGGTAACAAGCGAAGATCTCGCACCCTTGGCTGAAAATCTTCTCACGAATCTCCTAGGAACTCTCAACTTCCCTGCTTCCCAAGAGAACGAGTATGTAATGAAAGGTAAGTTGTGTTGTGGGGCTGTCACATTAAAGGTTAAGTTGAATTTTCGCATCAGTTCATGCTAGTTCAAGACCATGTACATCAGTTATAAATGAGAGATTTAACAATGTCCTTTTTATTTGGTTGTACTAACGATAATTGGCAACATCGACATTACATGTGGTGGCCACATGCCTTATAGAGATTGTGAGGAAGATGAAATCTGTGTTCTGCAAGAGTATGATATTTTCCACTGCTTTATTTTTCGTACTCTTATTGTGATTAATATTAGAGCTTGCATTTTTCTTTGCATGTCTCAGGATCTTCTCAATAATTTAAGAGCTACTTTGTTGCCTTGTAATTAAGGGATTTAGGCTCAGTTCCTGACGAGGACATATTTCAGTGATTCAGATCCCATTGTAAAATGTAGATATAATATCTTATTTGATCACCTGAATATAGAATGGAATTTACATCTAACTGTCATTCTATGCTTTGAAAAGTGTTTTTATTAGAGATGGTTCAATATGAAATTTTGGCCAATACTGCTAAAGTACAAATATTAAATATAAAATTGACCAATACTGATAACCGATATTCTGATGTGATATAAAATTTTAAATGGTTCATACTTAATAAATGTATGTTGCTAGATGAACCAAGCTTTCGCAATGCAAATCAAGCTGCATATTTATACATTGACTTTTTGGAAAAATGTACGGAATGGAGATTATATGTTTATATCCATAAAAATTATATCAAAATGGCACAATAGTGCACTAAATTGTAGGATATTTAAGATATATTGGATTGGTAAAATTATTGGTAATTGTACCGGTACACTAATATATAGGGACGTGAAGTTTTAGTTTTAACGATTGCACCGAAAAGTTGAGGAAAGCAAAACAAAGTGTTTAAAATGTATTTGGGTAGATAAAAGAGGCAAGTTTTCGGGGTTTCGGAATCGCGAAATAATGCAAATTATGCCATTTTTTCTAATAACACCAAATTTTGCACTTTAACTTGTACCTGAAGTGCTATTAGATCTGTCATTTGTAGTCTAGCTGGTGATAGTTGGATTCGAGAGATTGCAACACTTCATTTATTGCAGTTTGGCGCAGACATAACTGACAGTTTAATCTTGTTCTGAAATAGAATCCCCGTAGGATAGTCTTCCCAGCAGGGAAATTTCATAGAAACTGGAAAATCTTTAGGGAGAAGCATCTGTTGTCTTTTTTTTTTCGGGGGGGGGGGGGGTTATGTGTGTGTGTGTACAGAAACCAGTATTTTGAAGTTGCAGAGGGATTTTTTGGCAGTGTTAGGGTAATGTGATGTGTATGATAGTGTTCAAAGATTTGGGTGTTATCATTCAATAAACATTTCATATTTAGTGGCTGATGAGATGAAATAGTTTTCCTATGGAAGAAATTTGGTCATTTTTGAGAGGGATGCCACTTTTAACTAAAATTTGTCTGAATTTTCCGGAAATAAAACAATGTGGAAATGTTAAGCATGGAAGGAACAGTAATAATACATTTAAAAATAACACCGAATTACAGTACAAAATAACATTGAAATTTTTTAAAAAATAAAAATAAAACTTCACATCCCTACGTATAGAGTACCAATTAATCTGTTCCATCCCTAATTTTTATTATTATTATTGTTATTCTTACAGCCATAATGAGAAGTTTCTCAACTCTTCAGGAGAGGGTGATACCATTCCTTGCTGCAGTTCTCCCAAAACTTACACAAAAGTTGACGGTTGTTGCTAAAAATCCAAGTAAACCTCACTTCAACCACTATTTGTTCGAGACTTTGTGTCTTTCCGTAAGGTAAGTTAAGGCCAGCTTATTTTATGTTATATGTAATAAAAGCTAATGTTCGTACGGTTTGTTATTGTCTTCCCTCAGAGTACAATGTTTTGGTTGTCATTCAACCTGAGGAACTAGAAATTCTACACTGCAGTAAGTCAATTTTGCAATGCTGCAAAAATTTAATTTATTCTAATGACTTTCGAATTCTTTTGTGTACATATTATCTAATATGCGTACGTTGTTTGATGTGTTTTTATTTCCATTTTCAGAATCACTTGTAAATCAAATCCATCTGCGGTGTCTTCATTTGATGAAGCTTTCTTTCCAATTTTTCAAGAAATACTTCAGCAGGACGTACAAGGTATGGAATTTTCTCTTATACTAATGACATTTTCAGCTGGTGACTGGCCTTCATGGCTAGTTCTGGCTCTTTCTGTCCCCCAATTGTCTTCAGGGGTGAGTGGCTACATGGGTGGCAAGGAACTCAGTTGCAAAGCAAAATCTGTAGAGGCAACATCGCTCTCTGAAAGTAATGTTGCCAAGCATACTTCTGTGTTTGCCAGTTGCATACTGACCTGTGGGTGATCATGCTGGATACTTATTTGCAGGACCACGCGACAAGAATTAACCCCCATTGATTTTTAGTGCTGATAATATTGTTGTCGGAGTAAGTTATAGTATGTTTGACAACATGTAGTATATCTGACACTCATTTGTTTCATCCTGCTAACAGCATTCAGCCCCTTGGAATTCGAAAATCCCCAATGTCAGTCAAAGAAAATTCAACCAATCACTGATTCACTGTTTCCCAGCTCCAAGCATTGTAGCATATGCATGGTTAAGACCTCTGTATGTTAAGGATCCGTAATATTTATAGTAAGTGCGGCTGCATTTCAGATCCCACAAATACTACCGTGCCCACTCATACTTTTAAAAGAAAAAGCTACTAAGGCAATCATCTTCGTAAGTTGGCAAGCCTGCCAGTAGAGATTGATATGACCTTGAAGAATGAGTTTGTTATATTTAGAGCAGTGCCGCTGTTACAGTCCTCGGTGTGAAACATACAATCAGAGTTTGCCAACAATGCCTTTTAAGCACATTACCCACTGAGACGCGGGGAAACAGAAATGCAGCAACAGAACTTCTGTTGCCTGCTTCTAATGAAATCAAATGGTGTAACGCCCACTAGAGGGAAACGTGCGGAACCAAAGCACTGAATTTCTGTGCGAGAAGTCTGCAGGTTATCCTAAAGGTATAAAAAACTGAAACGGTTTTGTTGCTTTCTGTTGCCGCATTGCCCTGCATCTCAGTGGGTGTCAAGCTTTACGCGCACACATCAAATCGCTTGTTGGAAGCATATTTTGAGTATGTCATATGAAAGGTATGTGGAGAAATGGAGAAGTCTATTTCCCGATGATCTGACCCCAGGTAAAACCATAATGGATGATTGTTTCAAATTTAATTTCAATATTCTTTCTGTGTATTTCAGCGTGCAGAAAGTGGTTTGCCGTCTTGTCAGTTCGTTACCGACCTCAGAGATTGCAGTATTACTCACATTTAGTGTAAAAAAAATTATTTTGTTGTGTATTTAAAGACATATAAATACGGAGAAACTAGTACTCACATTTATCCGCGAAGCTGTTTATTCTTCTTTTTCAATTAATTTCAGTGACCACTGCCACCATCCTCGTTGGAACTTGCTGTACCGTTGCTTGGCGTGCGTCTTTTGTTGGTAGTTGTCTGGCTGCCGCTAGGTGCGCTGTTGTTAACTGTGAGTCTGGGTTTATGTCGTCTGCTATTTCCGGGCGATAACTGTTGTAGTAGGGGAATCCAAGTGTGATGCGCTTGCCCGCTATCGATGTTTAGCTCGTGCGGGAAGTTGCTTATGACATGCGGTTCCTTGATTTTGGTGTCTACGAGCGTGTGGGCAGTGTGTTTGACTCGAACCTTTTGAATATTATGGCTATGGTATTTGATGTGTTTGGCAAGACCAGTTGTGGGTTGGGCTTTTTTTTTGCATCTGTTAGGTGCTGTTGGATTCTTTCATTGGCAGATCTGATGGACCTGCCGATGTAATGTGCCTTGCATTCACACTCTGCATCGTATACACCTGGGTTGTCAAGGGGGGAGAGGAAGTACCGTTTGTGTTTGTTCAGTTTATCAGCTATTTTGGAATTGGGTTTGTGCGCTACTTTGATGCCATGTGGGAGAAGGGCTTTGGATATGCGGTTGGAAGTGGTGGGATGGTAGGGGAAGGCGAACCATTTATATTGGCCGCTGGGTGTTGCTTGCGGATGGGTTGATTGTGGTTGGTTAGGGTGTTTGACCTGTATTTCCGCTTTATTGCACCAAGTGGAAAGTTGTGTTTCAGTGTAGCCATGTTTCAGGGCTATTTCAGTGATGGTGGCTATCTCCTCTCGTAGATCCTCTTCTTTGCCACAGTAGGAGAAGGCTCTTCGATGAAAGTTCAGCCACACGTTGGCTTTTTGCTTAGGGGGATAGCTATAGAAAGCATGTATGTACTTGTTGCATGCATCCGGTTTTCTGTAGACCGTGGTTGTGAATTTGTTAAGTGCATGGCTGATGGTGATATAGCAGATGACATAAACCCAGACTCACAGTTAACAACAGCGCACCTAGCGGCAGCCAGACATCTACCAACAAAAGACGCACGCCAAGCAATGGTACAGCAAGTTCCAACGAGGATGGTGGCAGTGGCCACTGAAATTAATTGAAAAAGAAGAAAAAACAGCTTCGCGGATAAAAGTGAGTACTATAGTGGAGCCCAAGTTAAGAGTTCAGTATGAGCTGTTATGGGCTTTTACTTTTGAGATCCCCACCCCCAAACATGTGTGTTTCTGTCAGAAACAAAAGCCGTTAACATTCGAGGAGAAAATAATAAATATGCAAAAAGCACAGGAAATGTAAGGTTTTGATGGTCTATACCTTCTTTTACAATTCAGACCATTCAAAAAAGGCACTTTCCTTTCTTGTGTTAACCGCGATTTGGGGAGTTAAAAATAACAAGCCTTCTGCCTGTTGCCACTCGCTGCAAACAGGTGTTGGGAAGAGGGATATGGGTGGGGAATGGCCAGGCAAAAGTTCGTGAATACGCTTCCGTGGGGTCAAGTAGTTTCTTATTTGTGTGCACGTTTTCTCATTTTGGGTAATTCTCCGAAAACAGGCATATTGTATGCATTGGCGGATCTAGCGGGAGACCCCCGGCTCACTTGCTCTTCCCAAAGGATGACTAAGTATTATAAAAAGTAATGATAGCATTATATTAAATAAAATGATCGGGCAGGTCATTTCCAGATAGTTAAAATATAAAATCAAGGTTTGACGCAAATGCATAAATAGGGAATAGATTTATGAGATACTTAAAGTAAATATAATCCGAGACTTGTTGCTTGCAAGGCAATAACATTAACTGTTGGACACAAAGCGAGAGCATTTTAGATTGAATATTTCCAACGTATGTCTCTTTCTTTCGGTAATCATTGTTCACACAAATACAACAGAACTTCATCTATTTCACACCTCTACTAATAATTGGTTAATTGATTTTTGAATCAACTTTTATGCACAGATATGTTAATTGGGACTGGACCTACGGTTTTATGTGAGATATGAACCACTATGTGCCTCCACCGGGTGTCGAACCCTTTTCCCTCGATTCAAATGTGACGACGAAGTGGGGGGTGGATTTGCTTTGGTGTATGCCGGTATAATGAACACGGTTCTATATCAAATGAGACAGCGCACTGAAAAATGTGAAAGAGGCAGTGGTAACGTCGTAGCCTCATAATCAGGGGGTCCCGGGGTCGATACCCGTTGGAGGCACATAGTGGTTCGGATCCCACTTGAAACTGTAGGACCAGTCCTGATTAGCCTTTCGTTGCATAAAAGAAATAAAAAACACTGCTGACGCATGTGATAAAATAGACAGCAAGACGTATAAAAAGTATATATATTCAGAAAATGTTATTTTGTAATCTTCCTCCACAGACCGTCATTATTCTGGACCAACAGCGGCAAGAATGAACAGCTTCCCACCAAGTCATGCATTCTTGTATTGAACAGTACCACTAACTTTTGTTGCGGCATGTACTACAGCAGACGCTCGATGCACGCTGGAGCTCTCTTCTACTGCGCACTATGCGGCAACATTGTCGCCATAAGCCCAATACTGAACTCTTAAGTTGGGCTCACCAATAGTTTCTCCGTATTTATATACTACCGCGTCTCTCTTTTCCCAATTATGAATTAAAGACATAGTTAACAAATGTTAACAAGTTCAATAAATTATAAGCAAAAAATTTTGAAAACTTCGAGTGCAGGGACTTTTCGAACACTCTGTAGTTTAACATGACATAAATTATATTGATTATCAAATTCGTCTGTTTATTAAGAAAATAATTTAATTTTATGTATGTGTATTTTTCTTATGTATTAAGAAGTTATCACAAAAGAGTTGAATCCATGCTTGGTAGCTCACCATGTGTTTCCAAATCTGGAAAGTAGCTCTGGTTTATGCATAGACATTATACAAGGTGGCGCAAAAGTCATCACCTGATTTTCTTAGCCTATATCTTGGGTTTTAAATTAAACAAAGTAGGTTTTTTTGTGTTAAACTATTTTTAGTACTTGTAAGTTTTATGTCCTCATTTTTTAAAGATAACATCCAATAAATGACCACCATTCGAATTGATTCAGATTTGGGTTCTTTTTATTGCATATTCCATAGTGTTGGAAATCTGCAAAGAAATGTTTTCAATTTCATACAGAATATTGTCCTTTAGTTGCTGTAACGTCTCTGGCTTATTCACATAAACAAATGACTTCATATATCTCCAAAGGAAAAATTTTGAACCGGTCAAATCGGGGGACCTGGCCGGCCATGGCAAATCACCAAAACAGGATATTACTCTGCCCGGAAAAGTGTCACACAAAAGAGCTAATGTTTTGTGGACTGTATGTGGGGTATACTTATTCATTTTCGCACACAATAAATTTCGTGAATATCTTCTATTTAACTGACAAAACACTACTGACATAAACAAAAAGATGTCAAAATAAAGGTCAGTGCAAATACAGTCAATTCTCGATTCTACGACCCCGGATATAACGACCCTTTTCCTGTGAACCGTGAAAAATTTGGAAAAAAGTTGAAAAATTGAAGGAAATCGGCCGAAAAATACTTTTTTTTTTGTGCTTGTTTTATTTGCACTCATTCCCTTCACGAGTGCTCTACCGCTCGCAGGTGGGTCTGATCTAAAAATAGACAAAAATAGACACCACCACACCAAGCTTGAGTGATATCCAATACCACTTGACCTTTACCCTCCGCTCCCCCAAGTGCACCAATGTTACCCTGCACCTGACGGCCGCTACCCAACACGCTAGGCTTGTTTTGCCATTGTGAATTTGCTTGCTCTTGGATACGTGAGAAGAGAAGATCGAATGTGGTTGGATGTTATTTTAAATCGATCTTGACTTGTTTCCTTGTCCTAAGAGCTGCTGAAAACTGGATTGGGGGGGGGGGGACAGCCCGAAATGACTGTGCTGGACTTGCATATGTATATGGCAGGTCAATTTCTTTCATCGATAAATACACCACCTTGAGAAATTAGAGATAACATTGCAGGAATGTTCCAAAATACAGATGCGTGGTGCATGGAAGTCTGGACTGTCTGTCCAGCTCTGATCTAGATTTCAGCAGGTTGCCGTGAGCAAGCAACTCTTGGCCTTGTAGCCGACAACTTCCAGTAACCGCTTTCATTCAAAACGCGTTCTTTGTTCCCTGTAACACTTCATAAAAAAGCGAAACTGTTAGAGATAATCAAAGCCACATAGGCCAACTAAAGATCGTCAACCTGCTTAATGATTTGTCATCCAAGCTTCCGCAAAAGTTTACTTCGATCTTACGTGCATCATAACTCCCGTTTCCCACTTCATACGTTTTCCTAACTATGCCGATGTCGTAATATTTGCCAAAAAAGTGTTCTGTTGGCTGAGTGACTTCTCACTCTTTTTCTCTCAGCAAACGTGTAGGAAGAGGGGGCAGCAATGACAATTGTTTCAGCCACGATTTTCTTGCTCGTGTGTGCACATGGGGTGATTTAAAAAAATAAAAAAACACCCCCTACCCTTCCCAGCTCATTCTCCGTCACTGGTGTGCAAGGCAATGTGATAATTGCAGAGGTCTGGTCCTATTTTTTTCTTTTAATGCTATTTACTGCATTGGAAATATTGCCTGTATTATTGTCCGTTGCATAGTAAAACGTAAAGCAAGGGTCATTTATTTCTTATTCACACTGCTGATAAAAGTTCAGTCTTCGACTGCGTTATTTTAAAATGCTGAGGATTTTCTCTTCGACCATCTGTTGCTGCAGCTGGCGCATGTTTTGTCTAGTGTCTGCAAAGCTCTCGCTTGCCGATAACGGCAATGACTCATCCAGCTCGAAGCAAAAAGTCATTGTTTTTTAATCTCGCAAAGCTGTTTTGATTTGAAGATAAAAAAATTCAATATCCAGAAAGAAAAACAAAAGTTAAAACAACTTCATGTTCTGCGCTTTCTCATAAGCAAAACTGTAAATTTTATTTTGCATCTGACAAGAATAAACTTCCTCAACACTCTGAGCGTGTTGGAAGGAAATGCACACAATATAATCGCAGCTTTTCTTCAGAACCATTCTTGTGGAGAGAAAAAAAAAGTGCTCAATGTAGAAATGGACGCTGAGACCGATTTAAAGAAACATTATTCAAGGGGAAAACGTTTGGAGGAGCAGATGTTTGACATTGAGAATACTCCTAAATCCAACATTAAATCTGAGAATACTCCTAAATCCAACGTTAAATCGTCAATTAAGGTGAGAGTAAATAACGATCTCCCATTTTGATATCTAAAAGTGTGCAGGTTTCGTAAAGCTTGTTTTGAGTTCATTTTATGCTGATGGGCTAATCAGGACTAAGTATACAGTTTAAAGTGAAATTGAATTCCAAACCTGAATGATTTTCGACTGCGACGCTGTTTAATGACGTGTCCTAGAATATGCATTGAGTGAAAACAGATTGCAAGTTGTGTGTTTCCTTTTTCACGCTGGATTACAATGCAAGTCGAGGAAGGAGTTTGGACTGCTCCCTTGAATGGGGAAGGGGGTGACTATGAAGTTGGTTGAACGAAGAAAATGTGACTTTTTTTAAGATGTATTTTACAGAGCCGAACCAGAATGAAATTTACAGCTCTGATTTATTCATTCTGCCCGATTATCTCCAGACTTTTGCTGTCGCCAGTGTGACTGGAACACATGTATATTCATTGAATCTGTGACAAAGGTTGGTTCTGAGAACAGCACGTCTGCTTAAATAAAGATCCATTCTATTCTATTTGTATGTACTTATAAGAAACCTGATCAAGAATATAATATGCAATATGAGGCTCAGTCAATAAATAACGAGGCAGAGGATATTTCACAGTACATACGTAACGAACCTCAGAAGTTTTGTTCGCCAGTGTTCAGGTATTTATCCCATTGTGACGTCAGTCGCAGAATTGCATGCTCTGAGAACTCCTTTGGCTGCTGTTGGAACCAATTGCGCACGTACTCCTTGACGTCATAGTCAGATTGAAACCGTTGTCCCCGCAGTGCTTTGTTGAGCTCACCGAATATGTGGAAGTCACACGGGCACAGATCTGGACTGTAAGGGGGGGGGGGGGGCTCAGGACTCCCACTTGAATTTTTTCAGACATTCCTTTGTTGTGTTGGCTGGTCTGTGACACGCTTTGGTGCTCCACTCCGCATGTCGTCCCCGTTCGACATGCACCCTTCGCGAAAGCGTTTGTTCCACTCCTGCACTCTTTGCCTGGGACATACAGTGCCCCCATATATCCTTTCCATTCATCGATGGATTTCACGACTACACCTTCCACTGGCAAGAAGCGCACAACACCCTGCTGCTCTTCTTTGGATACCTCCATTACGCGTCGCAATCAAACACGGAATGACTGGACATGGCCACTGCTCGTTTAGCAGCCTTTGCGCATACCTTGCCAGACACGTAACGCCATGTAATGGAAAAATGTGCGCGAATCATCGTCACACCTGCACCTCCATTTTGGGCCCGTCGACCCATTTCTAACTACCGTAGATTTGGTGTCATATCCTCTGCCTCCTTATTTCTTGACTGAGCCTAATATTTTTATGTTTCCCTCTTTTTAAGAGGTTATTTTTCAGTTTGATTTATGTTTGGTCAGTTTAACGCATGTCAATTTATTCTTTCAGAATTCATTCCGTATGTATTGCAAATGTTGTCTCTGCTGCTTGAGCTTCAGGCATCGGGAGTCCCAGAGCCATACATGGCACTGTTTCCTTGCTTGTTGGCGCCCGTCTTGTGGGAGCGGCCTGGCAACACCCACCCTCTAGTACGACTGCTGCAAGCATTTATTGCCAAGGGAGCCTCTCAAATTCGGCAACATTTTGTAAGTATGACACATTTTTATTGGCTACTCTGCACATGATCTTTGATTTGAAGATTGATTCTTTTATTTCATTTAACCCCTTAAGTGTGGAATTTGTTTAACAAGTCGCTACTGGAAAATGTAGGTTTTTTCGTCAAATTCAGTATACGCTGTGCTGCTGTAATGCGGAAGGCGTATATATACGCTTTGTTTGTTTCAACTATATTTTCAATTTACTATAGCATATATATTCACACAGACGTTTGGTGAGATAGTTCTAGCTGTATTAGAAACAAAAAATAGTAGCAAGAGAGGAAAAAGATGAAAAAGAAGACAACGAAAAGAGTTAATGGGTTAAACCTGAATTATCCTTACCATCAGAATTAACTTTACAATGTAGAAAAATAACTAAAATGCCGTAAATTACGAAGAATCTAGTACTCACTTATCTGCGAAACTGTTTTTTCTTCGTTCTATCAATTTCAGTGGCCACTGCCACCATCCTTGTTGGAATTTTCTGTACTGTTGTTTGGCCACTGAAATTGATAGAACAAAGGAAAAACAGTTTCGCGGATAAGTGAGTACTAGTTTCTGCGTATTTATATACTACTGCGTCTCTGTCTTCCCAATTATGAATAAAATACCGTATTTTATTAACTAACTGGAAACCAATCAACTCTCTGTGTTGGATGGGCAGGGCTCTCTTACCAATGTGATATTCTTGTAAATTAAATCTAAATACACCATTTCATAACTATGAACTCCCACATAAATCACCTTTGCTGTGAGTGGTTTCGATTTCCCAAAATTTCAGTATTGACCCACCATTGCATGGACAATTAAGGAACTATTTGAAAAAAAGATTCGACCTTAGTCTAGAAGCCAGAAATCAGCGATAGGGCTCAATGCGCTGATCATGCATTACCAAATGGAAAGCCATACCTTGGTTCTAAATGGTTTTTTTGTGAAACAGAGTTAATTTGATTAATTACTAAAATTAAGCTCTTCGTGAAACAGGACACCATGCCCTGAGTCCTGGGTGTAAGATGTGATTCACACAGAAAGGTCCCATTCAGGGCTGAGACAATGCTAATACCAATTCATTGGTAATTGTGCATTTTTTGCCTAAGTAAGGTTGATTTTTGTTGTTTTGTGTTCTGAAGAACTTAACTGATATTAGCTGATGTGGACATTCCACGTGTACAGCGAGTCCTGGGTATATAAAAGAATGGGCTGTGAGAAATTTTCATTATTTTTAATGAAATTCAGAGTACTGGTGGATGGGACATATTTTATAGCTTTAAAGAAACTACGGATCTTTGAGAATGAGAGAGCATGACGATAGTTTATCTTAAATGTCTCTTATGGAAGAAAACATCCATTAAATGTTCATTAAATTTAATGAATCAACGAGTTAAAGTGAGAACAGGAGATGAAATGACAGAAGGCTGTAAAATTGGAAGAGGAGTACGACAAGGATGCTGCCTATCGCCTACTTTGTTTAATATCTATTTAGAAGATATAGTGAAAACTTGTTTCCAGGGCACAGGTGTCAAATTGGGAGGAAGAAGAATAAACTGCATAAGATTTGCTGATGACATGGCATTATTCGCTGAGGATGAAATAACCATAAATAATATGTTAGAAGAGTTAAACAGCAGCTGTGAGCAGTATGGGATGAAGATAAATGTAAAGAAGACAAAGGCAATGGTTATAGGATGGAAACCAAGGAATATTAATGTGAGAGTAAACAGTGAAAGAATCCAGCAAGTGGATAGCTTCAAGTACCTCGGATGCATTATAAGCAGTGACATGAGCTGCAACCAAGAAGTGAAAATGAGAATCGCAATAGCAAAAGAAGCTTTCAATAGAAGAAAAAATGTTTTTTGTGGACCCATGGACATAGGTCTGAGGAAGAGATTAGTGAAATGTTTTGTGTGGAGTGTAGCACTATATGGTGCAGAAACCTGGACGTTGAGAAGAAATGAAGAGAAACGACTCGAAGCTTTTGAAATGTGGACATGGCGAAAAATGGAGCGTGTAAAATGGACGGACAAGGTAAGAAACGAAACCGTACTGAAAAAGAGTTGGTGAAAAAAGATCTATACTGGAGACCATCAAGAAGAGGAAAAGAAACTGGTTAGGACACTGTCTAAGAAGAAACTGCCTGCTAAGAGATGCCTTGGAGGGAATGGTTGAAGGAAGAAAAGTCCATGGAAGAAAGAGATATCAGCTTATGGATGATATTAAATTAACTGGGTCGTATGCTATTACGAAGCGTAAGGCAGAGAACAGGGAAAGCTGGAGATTGCAGTGAAAAACCTGCCAATTAGGCAGAAAACAATGAATGAATGAAAATTTAACCATTCTGTCAGAAACACTGCAGAGCATGATTGGATGCAATGGGCATTGTACGAAGACACATTTCAGCAATGTCTTGGGGAACATTGGTCAATCAGATACCTAGTCGATTGCAAAACAAAACACTCCTTCAGTATTCTAATAACAAAAGTTAGTGACTGTCAAATGTGGAGACCTGGAAACTGGAATCTCCTATTCTTTCAGACCTACTTGGGACAATTTCTGCCATGAATCCAACTAAATCCAAATAACACACAAACGAACCTCCAAAATAGCTGACCAACTAAACAAACATAAACAATACTTCCTCTCCCCCCTCAACAACCCAGGTGTGTATGATGCTGAATGCGAGTGCAAGGCTCATTACATCGGCAGATCCATCAGGCCTATCTGTGAGAGAATTCAGCAGCACCTATCAAATGCAAAACGGCCCAACCCACCACCGGACTTGCAAAGCATATCAAATTCCACAACGATAAAATCGAAAAAGTGCATGTCAAATACAAAGCACACACTCTCATAGACAAAAAAATCAAAGAAAAACATGCCATCATGCACTACAACCATGAACTGAACATAGATAGTGGTCAGGCACACCACACCTTGGTTCCTTTACTGCAGCAATTAACACCGGTGAACAGCAGATGACACATACGCAGACATACAGGCGTCAACAGCACACCTAGCAGTGATTTAGGAAGAAACAGTAGAAATGTACCAAACAATGACACAACGAATTCCAACAAGGATGGTGGCAGTGGCTACCGAAATTAATAAAAAATTACTTAAAACAGCTTCGTGGAAAATGCGAGTACCTGAATTAACACTGTTGCTGAACCCACTTGTGAATTGACATCAGATCGTGCATTTGTATATCTGTGCTCTTTTGGAAGGTGCTGTGTTGCATACTTCGATGGTGCTGAACAAATCTCCACTGCACTGCATGTGTAGCGGTACCACCTCACGAACCATGCTGATGCATGATAACGATACGTTCCTGTGGTTTACCCAGTATTTGTCTTGTATACCCTTAACATATACATTTGTGTGACTGAGTTTACTGACTTTGCGGTATTTTTACTACGAAATCGTTAGAAGCACATATTTTTGCTAAATAAAGAAGCAAAATTTCAGTACAAAACAGTCAATTTCGGATTCAAAAGCGGTAAATAAAATAAAATGACATTTTGGTTAAAAATTGTGAACATAATCTAGAATTTGATTTAAAAACTGCACTTATTAAATTAATAAACATAACCCTTCTAATAGCACATTTTTGTAGTTACCAGAGTATTAAGTTTATTCCTGTATAAAGGGGTCCATTCTTGCTTCTCAATTCAGAATTTATCAATTTTCCGTGAATTGCATAACTCACTGGATAATTCAAACTTCAGAAAGTGTTGCAACAGTAAATATACTCTAAATTTTGTGTTTCAGAGTGTATTTCGGATTTTGCAGTTCATTTCGTTACAAAACAGTGTAGGAAAATGCACCTCACACCTTTCAGAAACATGAAAAATTAACATTAGAATGTGTGATTTCACATAGAATGTGTGATTTCACATTTTGTGTTTTCGTCAAAAACGAAATATGCATGCTATATCAATATCATCATGATATTGATATAAAAGCCGTTTGGCATGAAAAATTTAGCTCTCTTATTACTTGTATAAAAGGAAATTAACTTCATTTTTCTTTATGACAATTAGAAATTAAACTTTATTTTCCTACATGTGGTTTGTCTTCTTAATTTCAAATAAAATTCTAAATTCTGTAAAAAAGATCAAGATATTAACTCATTTCCACCACAGTAAAACATTCAGAAACAATAAAGAAAAATGTTAGAAAATATTCATAAGTCCAGAGCCATCTATTGTTCACCATTGCAATCCATATCCCAACATAGTAGCGATTTTTTTTTAAAACCTATTATATTTCAAAAATAATAAGTTACCATCAGACAATATTGTAAAAAAACTATTCAAATTTGTTAATATAAAACTTTGTAGAAATTATATCAATTTGTATTCAATTCTGGAAAGAAAAAATATCCATAAAAAATGAGGTAAAAAATGATCAAAAAGACTACTAAAAAAGAAAGATGGTTGAAGCTGAAATCAAAAATTGTAAGTATCTTATTTCTTTATCCCAGGTTGTGTTTTACCGAAGCAAAGTGACGTGTATTCTTTGTGTATTACGCCTAGAGTGCTTAAAAAATGTCATAATGCCCCTAGTAATCCTTGAATATTTCTTACAGGTTCAGATTTTGGATTTGATTCAGAAACTTGTCGCCTCCAAAGTAAATGACCATGAAGGATTCTACTTGATGCAAAGTCTCATTGAACACTTTCCAGCGTAAGTACATATGTATAAAGTATAAAGTTTTGTCGTATTGCTTTTTCAGTATTACCCACACTTTGTACATTATTACAAGCTGTGATTAAGTATGTCGCCCCTAACCCTGTTCAGACACGATAACATATGCTAGACATGACACTTGAACATGTAGCATCATCTTTTTTCTTCATTTTGACTGATTTAGGGCCTCCCCAGTGCAGTGGCGTATGCTGGTTCTAACGAGTGGGTAATCTCCGACCCTTGATCCTCAAACTCCAAAAGTTTCCGTGCAATTTATGTGATGATCCATATCGGATTTAGGAATATTGTGTGGGAAAGGTTGTCTTATTGCTACGACCACAATCAATTAATTCTCGTTATTGCAGTTTAATATACGTGTAGAATTGAAAATAATAAAACAAGACAGTATTATAAAGCTATAAAAAAAAACAACCTGTGAAATATAAAATAAAAGACGTGCACTAGTGAAATAAAATCCCGCAATATTAATTTAAGTGCAAAATTCAAATTACTCCAGGACCCGATTACTTGTGCTGTAGCACATCCAAAGCACGCTGTTTGTGCAGTTGCACGTCAGTACCTGTCTGTGCGAAAGATTGCAGCTTAACAAAGGAAGTTATGTGACTTTTTGATTTTTCATGTTTGGCACATGCATTGCAAAGATTGTTTAGATTATAGTATCCGCCACATGTCCATAACATGAGTGGCTGCGGTGGCTCAGTCGGTAACGCATCTGACTACCATGCTAAAGGTCCCGGGTTCGATCCCCAGCCGGTTCAAATCCGGGAACTTTTCTAACGATGGAAGTGGCCCCGACGCCCACCCAGTGTCGAATAACATGGGTACCTGGGGGAAACCCTGGGGGGTAAAGGCGGTCAGGGGCATGATGCTGATCACATCACCCCCACTCACGACCGGATCAAGAAAGTGTGGGGCGTTACCCCCACACCCCCTATACACCTTCATGGCTTGGTGCTATGCACAGGGGAGCACTTTACCTTTTTTTTTTTTTACTTTTGCCACATGTCCATACATTCTTTTCAGTCCCGAAAAGTAAGCACAGCCAACAAAAAAGCTTATTAACACTTATACTTCTTGTCAACCATGGTGTTTCGTCATAATTTGCTTGCGAAAATGCCTCACATATTCCCAATTTTTGTCTTTGTGTGTAGAAATAAGTTCAAGCGATGGCACTGGCCTACCTGTATTAACAATTTGCAACTTCTCCTGAAAAGATCTTGTTCCAAAAGGTTTCACCAGCAAATCTTGTATCACATCCATTACCCTTTAACACAGCACTATCACGACAAACACTAACACCTAAATAAATAATAAACACGAAGAACAGCACAAAGTCAACTACTACACGCATTCAGTTTCACGTGCCAAACTTCTGTTGTTGTGTTCCTGGCTCAGAATGAAATTCCCTATGAATGATAAAAAAAAAATCCTTTTCCGAGCTCGAAATTACCTGCAATGACAGGTTTTAAAAGTTTGAATCATTGCAGGCCAGAATTTTATTTCGGGGTGGGGATCATCCCTTATTAGCAGCCGCCAAATAAAGTTGAAACAGTGGGGTTAGAAGTCCTGAAGATGAATCTCAGATTATTACAATGTATTATGCAAGGTGTTTAATCCTGCTAATGAAGTAAAATTAATTACCACTATACACTTTTTAAATTAGATATTTGTAGCATTTCAGGGAGGGGGATTTCAGCCCTCCCGAGTCCTCCACCTGGCTACGTGCCTGATGTATTTCTTCCTTTTATGTTTAATTCGTTCATCTTCATCACTATTAATTTAAAGAGGCAGAATATTATTACTATTTTTGTAAATACAAGGATGGGGGGAGTCAGCATATAGGTGCTTTAATTGCTTAAGCTTTGAAAGTTCGTTCACGCACAAAAGTATTCAATACAAAAATCTGACTGGAAAAAAAAAAAACTCACTTTACTCCGCCAGTTGTTCCTTCAAATATGAACAGAGTCTGAATGAGAACAATGGATGTGTCCCATTGTTGACTGTTTAAACCAGATGTTTAATCCTACACGTGTTTCTGTGGGCTCACGAAAATCCTGAAGTAGGTCAATCCAGCAACAGTGCTTCGCTACCAGAGTGGGTGGTTCCATGCTGGTTGCTAGCACGTCCCAACTGTAGTTACTGTAGTATTACTAACCTTCGTATTTGAAATCGCTTGGAGGAATAGTTTCCTACTTACATGCATCCTACCGATATGGCAGACATTTTCTCCTTCCTGCCGGAAAATCAATCACATCAATTTGGCCAAATAGCACATAATTCCCTGCATAACTTGCATCCACTACACACTTGGGTATTTGTTGGTTCACTTATTCAAGTTATTTCCTTTGAAAGTCTGTGAAATCGCAAAAATAATCCAAAATCCAGCCAAGGTCAAGTACTGTCTGGCTGCCTTAGCTGAGACCATGGACGGAAGTGCACATGCGCCAACTGGACGTGTTCACTGGCAAAATAGGGGTGACGGCACTTTGTTCAGGAAGCAGGTTTCGTGAAAATCGTCTGCTGTGGAAACAACAAAGAAGTTTCAAACGTAGTAACATCACCGCCAAAGTACGTAGAGGTGTTTACGAATTATGTAAGGGTAGCCGAGCGGGTTAAGGCGTTCACTCGTCTTGAGATCGTTCGCTGCGGGACGGCGTAGGTTCGAATCCGGTTCTGGTCGGAATTTATTCAGCCTACGTATAGGGCCGGTGGCAACCCACCATCGTGAGGAAATTGGGGAGCTCCAAGTGAGTCAGCGTAATCCGGTCACGGAGACCTACTATAACGGCTGGGGATACGTGGGGCTGACCCCCCGACTATTCCAATACTGGTTGAAGATCTCCACGCTTAGAGGTGACGAAGGAAAGCGTGGGAGGGAGACCGGCAGTCGGTAGGTACGCCTAGGCCCTTCATGGGCCTGTTGCGCAACGGATTATTTATTATTATTACAGAATGAAAAAAGAAAACATCCATATACTATATAAGCAAACGGAACATGTCAGGAAAATATTCATTACGTCACATTAGTAGATAAACTTGTTTGTAAACCAGTAACTTTATTTTGGATCATTCAATTAAATTAGTCTCCTTAGTAAATCGTATAATTAGCACAAATGTACACAGCAGTAATCAGGATAGTATTCACTATAATAATATAATAATAATAATAATAATAATAATAGTATTATTATGCAAAGTATTATAAATACAATAAAGAAAATGTAGTAACTGAATGGTTTTTGGCATTCTGTATTGTATCGACGGCGTTTTGTAGAATGTGCAACAAGGACCAAAACGTCACAGTTTTCTTTGTTGCACTTCAAAACGGTTTGTTACGAATTGTAAGAGACATCACAAACACAACACAGAAAGCAGTAATAAACACAGCAAGGAAAGCCACAGGGCTACCTACTTCCCCTCTCGCGTTTGGAATCATACTTTCCAGCTAGTTTCGTTTCCCTTGGCTGGACTGTATCCGTGACCTATCCTGTCTCTATTTTTTATCACGCACACCATCACCACGTAAGTATTCTTCATGAAATGTAAATTTAAAGACAACTTAACAAACACCAACATGGACCAATAATTATCCACTTATGACTACACACGTCATAACACATGATAAGCTTAAACTATAATGGCTCGAACTGTGCCTTTAGGTAGTAATATGCAGTGACAGTTTTTGAGCACATTTCCAGTATAGCATGTGGGGTCATAATTATAAGTTTTTTGCCCGTACTAAATTAGGTAAATTATGGTCCCATAGTCTATTGTGATTCTTTTCTTCCCACACAGGAATGCCTTGCTGCCGTTCATGAAGCAGGTGTTTGTCGAACTCTTCAAGCGACTCTCATCGTCGAAAACAACAAAGTTTGTGAAAGGACTTCTGGTATTTTTGTTCCTGTATGCGGTAAATTACGGAGCTAGCAATTTGATAGAAATGGTTGATGGAATACAGCAACAGTGAGTATTTATGTATTTTCTTGTTTTGTGTTGTGTAATGTTTGAATTTCAAAAGGCTCTTGGGCATTTCACTGCACTGTACTTATTGTTATATCTTCAAGTGAGACAGCAACTTAAAATCGTGTTGGGTATTTCACAATCATCACTTTTGTGTCTTCAGAGCCTTGGAGGAATCACATTCAATGAAATAATTTCTGAAGAAGGGATGTCATAGTTTTTGTTCCTGTTGCCTAATTTCCAATTGCAGAAGTTGATTTTTTGTATCTGAATACTCCAGTTTTCTGAAGTTTCAAATAATATTCTTTCTTGTATGTACATATTGCTTGCATTGTAAAATGATCTCTCTTGTTCTTACAGTTCTTACATGCACGTAAGTACAAATTTTTACGTAACGTAATTTTTTAATTAAGTTGACAAGTTTAACGAAAGTCCAGATTAACTGAAATAACCTAAAGGAACATTAGAAAGTGGATTAAAACTCCGTTTATAGCAACAAAACATGCTTATTATGGTGTATTTAAAGGACATAGGCCTAAATACACTATACAGTACAGTACAAAGTCTGCGAGAAACAGAATTTCATCAGTGGCTGACTACCTTTTCTGTGGGAAGTTCTCTTGTTGACTTCTAGCCACATTTAAAAGCTTGCATTCTGCTTTTCATTTTTTTCTTTTTTGCCGTTTGCCTGTCAGGATTAAGCGAAGTCCAGTTTATCGGGGTCTGGATTAATGAAGTTTTACTGTATAGCGTAACATAATTACCACTTGTGTTTTTTTAATATTTTTAAAATATGTGTTTTATGCGAAAAAGCGGTACATAAAATGACATTTTGGTTTTAAAAATGTGAATGTAATCCTAAATTTGATTTTAAAACCACTTATTACACAAAATAAACATATCCCTTCTAATAGCACACTTATGTGGTTACCAGAATATTAAGTTTATTCCTGTATAATGGGGTCAATTTTTTCTTCTCAAATATTTACAGCAGAATTAATCAATTTTCTGTGAATTGCATAACTATCGAGATAATTCTGACTTCAGAAAGTGTCACGTCTGTAAATACACTCTAAATTTTGTGTTTAAGAGTCTATTTTGCATTTTGCAGGTTATTTCATGACAAAACAGGGTAGGAAAATGGACTTCACATCTTTCAGATACATGAAAAATTAACATTACAGTGTGTTATTTCACATTTCATGTTTTCGTTAAAATCGAAATATGCACGCCTCTACAGATAACCGATATTCTACTGATCTGATATAAAATTCCAAGTGACTGCAATGCAATTTAGACATATTTGGACATTTTTTTAAAGTAGGGCATGGAGATTATCCATAAAAATAACAGAATTTTGCACTAAATTATAAGATATTTATAGATATATCTGATCGGTAAAATAATTGGCAATTATGCTGATAAACCGATATGCCAATATCGGCCAATACATCTTCATTTTGCATAATTTCCATGATATTTAGACTACGCAAAAGTGTTGCGCAGCATTTATGCAGACTCAGGAAATGTACACAGAGTGCTCACTGAATTGCGACCACCTACCTAATACTTTGGCTCGGCTGAAGACCTGGACACGACGTGGCATGAATTAAACGAGGTGTTGATATGTCTCCACAAGAATCTGACACCGTATATTCCTGTTGGCATCCCATAACGAGCCAACTGATGTCTGTGCATGATGCATGGTTCAAAGAGCTCGTTCCACAACATCCCACACATGCTCTATGGGATTAAGATCGGGGGAGTTAGGGGGCCAAATCATATGCTGCATCTGTGGAATGTTCCTGCAGTCAAGCAAGTACTGTCCCACCTCGGTGGCACCGTGCATTGTCGTCCCCGTGTGGATAGAAGTGTTGCATTGTGGGGTGTAAGTGATCCCCTAACACCTCTCGATACACAATGGATGTCACACAGCAGTCCATACACACCAATGGTCCCAGTCCTTCCCAACAGAAGCAACGCCACACCATACAGATGCCCTATACAGCACTCACCATGCAGGAAGGGTCCATAGTCTCGTTCTGTTGGCGCCACACACGTACACGCCGGTCAGAGTGGTGTAGCATAAACCGTGATTCATCTGACCCAACACACAATCTTCCAATCATCCATGGTCCAATCATCGTGCTCGTGGGCCAAAGCGAGACAAAGTCAGCAGTGATGCTTTGTGAGGAGTGGGTTGTCTGCTGTGGAATTTCATGTGTGGCAGTGCACGCTGCACAATTGCATGGCATATGGGTGTTGTGCATCCACTGTTGTGTTGATCCCGTAATTCCAGCATGCTGATGGTGCGTTCAGCTGTCACTAGCAGTTTTACTCAACAGTCTCCCCGTGGTGTCACCTTCCATACGCCCTTGCAGTTCTGCCTGTTGGTGGTCATTGCCCCATTTTCTAGCCGCTCTCTGTACACCTTCACTATACTGGAACGGGTGCATCCGACCAGTGTCGCTGTCTGGGCTATTAACGCACCTAATGCCCTTTTGGAACGACGTTAAATCCTGACCACCTCCCATTTTAACATGTGCTGTTCGACTAACATGTAGCGTTGTGTCTATACATTCCCCATGATACTTCCACGTGGTGGTCATGTAATCAGCAGCTGCTGGACCATTCCTTGTTGTTTGGATGGGTGGTCGCAATTCAGTGAACACTCAGATATTGTGATGAAATTTCAACTAATACACCGGTATTGTGTTAGTAGTGGCCCAGTCCTAGTTGTTAGTTTTCCCAAAGTTGTTCTTATTTTCTTACTATGTATTATGATTTCTTTACCATTCACAGAATGTTTGGGATCGTCATAGAACAGCTCATTATACCACATTTACAGAAAATATCGGGGACAGTTGAGAAGAAGATTTGTGCTGTGGGAATGACAAAACTCTTATGTGAATGTTCAGAACTTGCAAATGGAAAATATTCACAGTACTGGTAGGTTACAGTTTCAGAAACTCTTTGGTGGAGGTGTAGGTAATTTTGCACGAATTGAATAGGGACCCTCATTTTTTTTGGTGTTATTTTTTTCCCCAAAAGTGGTGTCCTTTAGTTACCTTTCGGTGTTATTTTCACCAAAATTAACTTTTTAATTTCAGCACACTTTTCTTCACATTATGCCTAGAATTATACCATCATTGTTCTTTAAATTATTATTTTAATTTGTAGGTCACAGCTTACGGCTGTTCATGACAGTCTCATAGATTGGAAACAGAAAATAGATCGGCCTCCCTGGCATCCAGACCAAATCAAAAAAAAAAATAAGAAAAAGTTCTGACTAGGCACAGTTTCAAGGTAGCAACCCTCCCCCTCTCCCTTCCATAGCCTCCCACCTAACCCATTTCAAACTATACTACACCAACCTCAATGCAAGAAGTGGCGTCTACATGATCAACTGCACCTGCGGAAGCAAGTATGTAGGTATGACGAAACTCCGATTGGAAGATAAGCTCAAGGAACACAATTCGGACTACAGGCTTCGAAGAAGAACGGGCCTTGCCTGCCACCTCATCGACGAAAACCACAGCATAAACTGTGCCAAAGTAATTATGCAAGCGAGATCGACATTAAGAAGGCTCTGAAAAGAAACCTACGCAATAGTGACCACTCCCGCCGACCTCAACACCAACCCCGGGACCCTCAATAAAACCTGTCCTCCTGCCATCAGAAATATGCATACCTGTCAAATCCTTTCTCACCGCACGCCAAGCACGAAACCATAAGTGGTTGTGAAAAAGCCTGCCTGTGTGTGCGAGTGAAAACGAGCACCTTCACATGGATGCAGGGTATGAGACTGGGAACCAGCTGGATTATAGTCCAGAGATTGACAATATTACACTTTGTCGTCATTGCGTGGGTCTATGGTCACTTTACACTGAATCGTTTTTATAAATATGTGACTTGGGTGTTGAAATAATTAATAATTTACTAGAGGATGAGGCAAGCTTTAATGACATCACCTGCCTTAATGTACCATGATTCCAGCTTCCTGGCTATTGAACGTTATCACTTCTTATGGGGCATCATTTTCTTTGTTGGCTGGAAATTCATTCTCTTATATGGTTGAATCTGGAAAGTTCCCTGCATGCTGATCCTGGCACATGGAACATACACAACCTGTTGTGAACGAATTACTGTTTATGGTTTTTGTGGCATATTTTTAAAATTGTAGGTATTTTACCACTTGTCATGCGCTAAAATCAATGAATACAGATTAATTGGTTCCATTTTTACATATTACATTTTCATTAATTTTTGTTATATGTGAGTATGTTGTGCATTACACCACAATGGTTTCCAATGCACTGTGTTCAGCAGCAGTTATTTTCCGTGTGTGTATCAATTTTCAACCATTTGTGTGTGTTTCACCAAGCAGGTATTGTTACAATGTGTGGAAGTTTTGTGTTTTGTGCTTGTGAACAGAAAACTAGTCAGAACAGCAATATGAATGGAAATACTTGCTGTGACTGACTACCAATTCTTGTAGCACTGCTTGCTGCTGGAGAACAGTTCAGGATCAACTTCCTTACTAGGATTTTTACCTTTCAGGTCTAAACATATTGTGCTAAATCATCGAATTCTTTAAAGAAAGTGTATGTTAGTGATTTAAATGCTGCAAATTATTCCAAAACAATCGGATTGACATGCATCGAACTACTTACAACCCCGTCTTCCATCAGACAAAGACACAGAATATATCTACACTGCCCTTACTCTCTTTTATACATGATTGCCAATATGGCTTTCCTTCACATTGCTTGGAATGTTATAATTTGTACAGTGTGATTGAACTCGTATAAAATTATTTTTTATACAATGGTTTACAACTCGACAACTTATGATCTGTCATACAGGAAAACCTCATTAATACAATATTGGTTAATACGAAGTACCCTTTAATCTGAAGTTCTTCCCATTCCCCAGACGATAAGATAGCATTTATAATGTATTTCAGTATGGATAAATCGAAACACGGATAATTTTTAATACGAAGTTGTTTACAAGACCCTTCCGCAAAACTGGTTTCGCTTAATTCGAAGTAGACACTTGCGTAAGTCGACAAGAGAAGATTGAATGTGGAGAGAGCTTGGACGTTATTTTAACTTGACCTTGACATGTTTCCTTGTCCTAAGAGCTGCTGACAACTCGAGGGAAGCAGCCCGAAATGCCCGCTGGACATTGACATTCTTTGTAAGGAGGTCAAGCTCTTTCCCCGCTGAATGCGCCTCCTTGGAAATATTCACCAGTGCTAGATGAGAAATGCAAGATAAGATCACACGAATGTTCCAAAATACAAGATGCATGGCGCCTGGAAGTCTCACCCATCTGTCTAGCTCTGAGCTCGAGATACAGCAATTTCCCGTGAGCGAGCAACTTTTGGACTTGTAGCCCACAACTTCCGGTAACCACTTTCGTTAAAAGCGTGTTATTTGTGCCCTGTAGAACTTCATTAAAAAAAAAAGGGGAAACTGTTACAGATAATCAAAGCTGCATAGGCCAACTAAAGATCGTCAACCCGCTTAATGCGTTGTCATCTAGGTTTCCTGCAAAAGTTGACGTCGATCTTACGTATGTTGCAACTCCAGTTTCCCGCTTCATATGTTTCCCAACTGTGCCGGTCATAAAATTTGCCAAAACAGTGTTTTGTTGTCTGAGTGGCTTCTCTCCTTTTTCTATCAGCAAATGGGAGGGTCCGTTGCTAATTGTTTCGGCCACGATTTTCTTGCTCGTGTGTGCACAGAGGCTCCTTTCCTTTGGCATCTAAAAAAAGCAAACAGTTCTGAATACCTTCTTCAAAACGAACAAAAACCGCATGATAAGTAAAAGAAAAGTGACCCTTTTCCTTCTCCTACAACAGCTCATTATCCGCCACTGGTGTGCATGGTAATGAGATAATTGCAGAATTCAGGTCCCTCTTTCTTGTTTGAATGCAGCTGTCTGGATAGGAAATATTGCCCGTATTATTGTCTGTTGCATGGTAAAAGGTAATGCAAGGATCATTTTTTTTTTCCACGCTGCTGATAAAAGTTTGGTCTACTGCATTATCTTTTAAATGCCCATGATTTCCCTTCTGCCACCTGCTGCTCTAACTTCCAGCGGGTCTCATTGTGTTTACGCTGCAGCTGGCGCCAGTGTTTAGTCTAGCGTCTGGAAACCTCTCGCTTGCCGGTAACTGCAATGACTCATCCAGTGCGAAGGAATACGCGTCATTAAACCGCAATGCTCAATGTAGGAATACGAGAGGAAAAGTTTTCGCGGAGCGAGTGTTTGACCTCCAGACTACTCCTGAAACCTACAATAAATTGTCGATTAATCTGAAAATACGCAAGTTTCTTAAAGCTTGTTTTTAGTTCATTTTATGCTGATGAGCTAAGCGGGACTAAATATACAGTTTGAAGTGGGATCCAAACCAGAGTGATAATCGAGTGCAGCACTGTTTAACGTGTCCTAGGATACACATTCGGTGCAAACAGATCGCAAGTTGTGTGTTTACTTTTTCAGAGTGGATTACAATGCAAGTTGAGGAAGAGTTTAAACTGATTCCTGCAAAGGGGGAGGGGGGGGGTGAATATGATATTAACTGAAGCAAAGAATACGTGACTTTTTTTGCGATGTGTTTTAGACAGCCGAACCAGAACAAAATTTACAGCCCCGATTTTTTTGTTTTGTTTTGTTTTTTGCCAGGGAAAGGTTGTCTTCTCTCCCAACAGAATCTTCTCTTACCAGTTAATCCTGTAACGGAGAATGTTCTAGTGAATGCACATAAAATCCAATATTCATTCTGTCCGATTATCTCCCGTCTCTTGCTTGCGCCAGTGTGACTACTGTCAAGATTCTTCAGAGTTTCACTTCTTGCAATAAACGAGATTGTTTTCCTTTCCGTAGGTCTCCTTGCAAACGGGTTTCTTATGAACTAAAATTGTAAGAATTTCGTGGAAGAGCAACGATTTTGCACAATTCAAAGAAAATACCGTTTTTTAAAATACTTTTTGCCACAACATGCATCCCGTGCATAACCGGTTGTATAACTAGGCAGGATAAATGGTGTTAACAGTCTCCTTGGAATCTTTGTGTCCGCATTAAGCTCTGTGTTCTCATTTTGTGTAACATTTTTTACACTTTCTTTAAAACGTACAATATTATTATACAGTACATATAAAGCTTATTTCCTGAGCTACCACCAAGTATAAAACATCCTTTGTGGGGGTAATTTATACTCTACTTTATTTACACCTGAAAACAGACACCATCTTGAAAAGTTTGGATAACTCGAAGTCGTTTAATACGAAGTTGACATTTTTTGGCATCATACTACACCGATACTGATACCGATACCAATGCCGATACTCTCACCGATACCGATGCTCGAAAATTGTAATAATTAAAAGTTGTTCAAAATATTGAATAATTAATGTAAGTATTCCACTTTCATTATATGCATTAATTTACCAAGATTTTTGCTTTAAAATATTCAAGAATTACGTGAACTAAATCGGGACTGGACCTACAGTTCAAAGTGGGATCCGAACCACTGTGAAATTTGCCTGCACGTTTATCCAACCAGGGACTTCTTGATTACAAGGCGACTGCATTACCATGACACTATTAAATTATCACAAAATTAAGTTTTTTCAACAGAAAACTCATACAAAATAGAAGGAAAATTAGAATTTTCCCTAATTTACAGGATATTTAGAGTCTGTGAAAGTGTCGCTCAACAATTTTGCGGAGCCCGTGAAACAAAATCCCGGAAAAGTGGTATTGGGAGAGACATGGGCATCAGCTCAGCCCTATTATTAACCCCTAAGGTCGATTTGACGTACAGTGTACTGACCTACACGTTTCTACCATGGGTGGTTTGACGTACACCATACATCTGCATCATGGCTCTAAATGAATGCCTGTTCCGTGCCATCTATTGGCACGGAAAGAAACAAATTTTCTTCTCCTTGCTAGTGAGACTGTATTTTACTGCCACCTAGTGTCATTTTTTTAAAATATTTTGGAAGTTACTTTGACTCTTGTTTGCTGTAGTTTTTCGTAAAAAAAAAGATGGCGGGAGCAGCAGATTAAAGGGTCTTGTGAGCGACAAAATTCGTGAAATTATTGAAGAAAGTGACAGTGATTCATCCTCTAGATTATTGTTAGGTAGTGAGGAAAGTGATGCAGGTTTAATAAATCCATGGATATGTACTTTACTTATGTTGAAAGTTTCAATTGAATTGCATTAGTGGTTCCGAAGATTCAGCATTTTAAACCATGCTGTGCGAATCTATCGTGTTTCTGTGTTTAAAATTACCACCCAGGCACTAGACTTCTGGGTATTAAAATTCCAGCATTAGGGGTTAATAACACTCTTGATTTATGATTGAAGAAAGAAAAAGAAGGTAAAATACAACAAATAAAATATCCAAGTTACTATAAGAAATGTAGTCTTACGAAAATAAAGTACACACACACATGGACGTTTGCAGGATTTTTTCCAGGGGGGGGGGGGAAGCAAGGTATTTTTTTCCTGGGGGGCAAAAGAGGTATATTTTCCCCCATAATAGTGATACCTCCTCAAAAAACACTGTTTGTCTGAAATTATCATGCTTCTTCAACACCCTTATAATAATTAATATATATTACTGTGACTGAAAAGAAATTATGTGTGAAATCTAGACTTTTTTGGTAGATATTTATTTTCTAGGGGAGGGGAGGCATGGGTCCCATTTTCTGCACGTCCATGCACACCCGGAAATTTTCTAAAAGTCACTGTGTAGGTGAACTCTTTTATTTTATTAAAATGAACAAGAAGAACAACAAAATTTGCAAAAAGAAAAATGATTTTATTGGTATATCGGATTGGAAATTTTACCAATTTGAATTTAAAAAGTAACCTTTTTTCAGAATTTTGAGCATTTAGTTACAGTGAACAGCATCCAGTTCTTATGCTCTCATCACAGTCAATTTGGGGCTCTGTAATTTTAAAATCACCCCCACCTAACACCTCTTGCTGCTTTTGTGAAAATTTACTAGGAAGATATTTCTTTATGCAATTTACCTCTTAAGATAAATGGTAAGTCATTCTCATCGCATGAGACAAGGGTACTGTTTGTTGCACACACTTATTTTTGCATGAGCATATTTCAGAAATTTTACACAGTGTGTTGGCACCGTCTTATATTTTATACTTATATGCACTTTGTAATTGTAAATTGAAAAGATAGTAATATATTACCATAAAAATGTATAAGGTTTTAAACTTCCATTCTTTTCATGTTATTAAACACAATAAACCTAAATGGAAGCTAAAATTTCCCATATTTGTTGACCTTTTTATTAGCATCTTTTGGATCAGGAAAAGGAAGAAGCAAGGTTTGATATGCCACAAAAGGTTGTAGTATGTCTTTTCGATACCTTTCACCATTGACAGTTCCTTCATAAAAAATAGGCCCATTATTCTGTGCACGTTCAAACCACACCACACACCAATTTTTGCAGGATGGAGTGGAACTTCATGCACAAGGTCAGGTTTTTCTGCGCTCCAATAACGATTGTTTTGTGAAATAACTCTGCCATTCAATTCGAACCAAGGTTCGTGTGAAAATATGATTATTTCACAAAACAATCGCTATTGGAACGCAGAAAACAAATTGAATTTTTATTTTTGTCCAAAAGACAATTTTAGATTGTTCAATTACAAGATAGGATAAAGCTACAGCATTGCGTGTAATTTTAAAAATTCAGGTTCAGCACTTTCGCATGGAATGACCCATAGGTTCCAAAACTAAAAAAATTGTTACATTTTGTTACTCGTTCCTACTAATTTCGAACACTGCCAAAGATCAAAGTTCACATAATTTTTCAATAATTTGTAATGTGTCCTCTCTGTGCTAGAAGTGCACTTTCATGTAGCTAATTCAGTGTGCCCTGGTTTTTAATGTATCAGATATATTATGCTGTAACATGAAAAATTAAATTATCGTTCACTCTTTTGTTTCCTTGCACACAGGCCACCACTGTTGCAGGTTTTAATTGGTTTCTTAGAGCTCCCTGAAGATCAAACCTCATTAGCGGATGATCATTATATTGATGTTGAAGTTACGCCTGGATACCAAGTTGCATATTCCAAGCTAGTGTATGCGAACAAGACAAAACACGACCCCTTACAAAGTAAGTACAGTTTGTAGTCATAGTTATAATTATTGTTAGTGTCTGTGTAATCTTTTGTCGAAAAACATATGCAGCTTATACGTAGCATGTATATCTCATTTTCCATAATGTTGAAAATCGTAAGTCAGCATATGCCTGGGGAAAATGGTCTAATTGATCAGCTGTACACAGGCGCTACTTGGAAGATACAGGCTTTAAGTACATGTTTATTTTGCATTACAAATTAATTGGTATTGTGTCCATTTGTAAACTTTTGTTTGTCAAAAGCACACAGTGTGTCCCATAATTTTCCGGACTGATGTTATGCATTTACATATTGCATGATTTAGAAAAGACACCCCTTCTCCAATTACCTTGATGTTTTCTCTCTCTTGCTGGTATATTTGACCGTTGGGGAAGGATCCTCTTAAAAGTTACAGTAACACAAGCGACACTACCCTAGAAATGGCCGGAAAAACCAAAGGATTCACATTGCCAATACCTGTTGAGGGCTGTGGACAGGGATTATTCCAATTTCTGGAAAACTATCGTGACCAGTGATGAAACGTTGTGTTTCCAATATGAGCCATTTTCAAAGTGCCAGACTTCAGTATTGAAGAGCCAAGGGTCACCAGAACCCACAAAAGTTCACATGAAGAAGTCCTGAAGGTGTCAAGACGATGCTCGCCACGTCCTTTGAA
The DNA here is from genome assembly GCF_977018435.1 of Lepisma saccharinum. NCBI lineage: Eukaryota > Metazoa > Arthropoda > Insecta > Zygentoma > Lepismatidae > Lepisma > Lepisma saccharinum. The sequence goes on from NW_028143188.1 coordinate 153,803, forward strand.
TCCATGGGTATCATTCTTGGAGAATTTGTTCCTAATGGACAGACGGTCACAGGGGAATTCTTGTACCTTGTGGTTTTGAAGCGTCTGTGGGCACGAATTTAATGGGTACGCCCACAGTACCGACAACAGGACTCATCCCTTTTGATTGACAATGTACCTAGCCACTGGTCTGTTGTTGTCCATCAGTTTTTTTTACTCCAAGGGGATTGTTCTTTTTAATCATCCCCCCTATTCTCCTGATCTGTCTCCTCCTGACTACTTCATTTTCCTGAAACTGAAATTGCAGCTGAAAGGGACCCAGTTCGATGCTATTGTAGGCATTCAAAGAGCTTTGACCGAGTATCTCAACACTATTCCCATCAAAGACTTTCAGAAGTGTTTTGACAAGCTGTATGAGCATTGCATTCAGTATATTGAAGCACAAGGAATGTAATATGAATAATATACACCTAATAGTGACATTGCATGTGTGATTCCTGTTTTCTCATCCTACTCTGGAAAATTATGGGACACACTGTGTATGACATTATTTGTTTTATGTATTATATAATTATAATATTGTTTAATATTAATTGTAAATGGCATTTGTGTGATTTTCAATGTTTGGTTCTTACTGTCATCTCTATCTAATTTAGATGTTCCAGATGCTAGAATTCATTTGATACATTGTCTACACCAATTATCTGGCGCGTATCCATTCTTCCATCCCTTATCTGAAGGACTAAATTATTCTGAATGTTTGCTTCTCAACAACTATGTTAGGATGGGGAGCATGCAGGTATCTACACATGCCTTTTAATGTTCTTTTGCACTGTTTGGTTTCTGTTGTAATTTTGTTTGCTTTCACAAGTTTATAGATGCATGTCTGCATCAGTTGTTGAAGGTACCTGCACTGTATATGAGTGGCTTTCACATTATCTGTGTTAATTATTTAGCCATACGTGGAATTGCCTTTTGTGTAACAGTTTTTCACTGCTTCTCATTCCTCTTGTTTGAAGAAGGAACAAAGAAATTTGAGGTTTCAGGTAAAGATCAAAGCTAGAATTGCTTAAGCAAAAGTACATTCAGCTGGATAGATACCCAGAATCACTTTCGCCGATATATTTTCTGAAAAAATCCCCCCTAAGATGACCCACCCCAGGAATCAAAAATGTTGAAATATTCACTAATAAACTTACGCTTTATTTTTCCCTGCAGTTTTTGTTCGCGATTGACTTTGCCAGCTGTCTGGTAGCTTTTGTCAGGCATGTACTGCGTTGCTGCAGGTTGTGTGGTTCCTTTTTCTCCCACTCGCATTTGTGATGGCACTAGTTGATGCAGGCCTTTTTCTTTCTGTTGCTCTATACCGCTCACAATTCCAACTGGGCATTTTTTAGTCACAAGGCACCGAAAGTTCCTGGCAGGACGAAACAAATAAGCATCAGGTACACAGAATGTTGCCAAACGTGCTGCAAAACGGAGAGAGAGAGAGTTGAGTGCCATTACAGGATAAAAGTTGTACAATAGTACACAGAAAATTAGTACACAAAACACTGTAAAAACAAGCCAATGAAAACAACTAACAAAAACAGACGTATACTTGGCAATGTGGTAACGGAAGAGTGATGTTACCCCTACAACTCTTAACTTCAAAACTGAGGTTGTTGACACTCATCAAGGCACACTCTCGAAGATGATTGGTGGACAGATAGAGCTATGTAGCAAAAAGCAGGTCAGCCACCAGTTTGCTCTCCGATCAGGATAGCGTGTACCTGACAAAGATACCAGACAGGTGGCAAAATTGATCACAAACAAAATCAGCACGGAAAATGAACTGCAGCGGCGTGCTTTCTGGGTACGCAAGGTACGCAATGCGTACCCACAAGACAGTAAGAAAAATGAAGCATTTCTTTTCGCTTTCCCCGAAGATATAGCAACAGATATCTATACCTGTATGGCTCTCTTGACGAACACGTGATGTATGATAGTGAATCAAAATGGCCACTGCACACCTGACGTTTGAGGAACAGAAGCTAATTTTAAAGTGGAGGTTCAAGTTTGAAAATATCGCTATAGTTCAACGTGTGTGAGGGCGTGAGTTTGCAACACCAACTCCAACACGCTTGACAATGAAATGGCTTTGTGAAGATGTATGGTATCATTTGTGATGTGGACAAGGGAAAATCAGGAAGACCTCGTACAGCTACAAGACCTGCTTCTTCGGCTATGGTCTTAGAAAAGTTTGCAACGTTGCCTCAGAAGTCTGCTACACAATGTGCTCGTGAGACAGGGGTTAGCAGTACAAGTGTATGACGCATTCTGAAAGCTGCCAAGTGGAAAGTGTACATACCAAGATTAATGCATGCATTAAATGAGGATGATCCTGATTGCTGCATGGAGTTCTGCGAATGGTTTCAGCGCATGGCAGGTGAGAATGGAGAGTTGTGACGAAGATTGTGTGGTCTGATGAGGCCCAATTCAAACTAAATGATACAGTGAATCGTCATAATTATGTTTACTGGGCACAAGAAAATCCTCACGTTCATGTCGACAAGGCAGTCAATCTCCCAGGAGTGACTGTCTGGTGTGGACTGTCATCTAGGGGTTTAATAGGTCCCTTCTTCTTTGAAGGTATAGTACAGTAACTGGCGCCAGGTATCTGGAAATGCTATGCACATCAATTTTGCCATCTACACATGAACTTTATGGAAACAGTGAGTTCTTTTACCAACAAGATGGGGCACTCCCACACTACCACCAAGGCGTGTGGGCTTTCCTAGACGAGAATCTGCCGGGACACTGGATAGGATGAAGAGCTGCATTTGAGTTCCCAAAACGTTCACTAGGTTTAACACCGCTTGACTTTTACCTTTGGGGGACCTTGAAGGATGTTGTGTATCACAGGAAACCACCTACGCTGGAGGCCCTTCATGAAGAAATTTCAGCAGCGTGTGCAGAAATCCCCTTTGACACATTGATCAACGTTGTTCAAGCAACCATTCGCTGTTGTGGTATGTGTCTGGTGCTAACGGTAGCCATTTTTTGAACACCTCAAGTGACTTAACATGAAGGTGCAGGACGATTGTATTAAACCTGTGAACAGGTGCAGAAAGCTTGTATTAAATCTCTGATATGTAATTTAGTTCAGTACTAACACACAATATAGAATTAGTGTTTGTTAAATTGTGTATACATTTTTTGACGGACTGTATTGTGCATTGTGTTGCCTTGATTTCGTGGTGATGTAGGAGTTCAACTTGTCACTTTGGTATGAAACCTCATGTCTCTTTTCACGGTCTGAAAGCTCCCTAAGGGAAGAGTTGTTGATGCTCCAGGTTGGCGTGTTGATCTTACAAGCTCAACATTCCCCCACTGGCTGGAAAAATTAAAGCGTTTAAAAATAAAACAGTTAGCCTTGGTTGCATACTAAGTCCCTGTGCACTTTACACCATGCCATGAGGTATATATAGGGGGATGTGGGGGTACACTTCCAGATGGCTGAGATTGAAGAATGTGTGGGACCCTACCCCAGATGCCCCTATACGTATATGCCTCATGGTATGGCCCAAAGTGCACAGGGAACTTTATATTACTAGCCTAATACCCTCATGCCTTCCCTTCCACTCAACATCTTGACATGGCTTTGCTGCAACTTCATTTTGGATTAGGGAAAAGGCACAAAAAACTTACTACAGTCGAATCTCATTTTTATGTTTTTTCAGGGGCCCCCGAGGTGAAAAATCTTAAATGAGAAAAAATAAAAATGCAGGAAAATTTTATAATGTTATCCTCAATTTGGAGCATGGGGAAAATGTAAAAGCAGAATTTCACTGATAAAAAGAAAAAGGTAAAGTGCTCCCCTGTGCTTAGCACCATGCCATGAAGGCGTATAGGGGGTGTGGGGGTAACGCCTCACACTTTCTTGATCCAGTCATGAGTGGGGGTGATGTAATCAGCATCACGCCCCTGACCGCCTTTGCCCCCCAGGGTTTCCCCCAGGTACCCATGTTATTCGACGCTGGGTGGGCACCGGGACCGCTTCCAACGTTAGAAAAGTTCCTGGATTTGAACCGGCCAGGGATCGAACCCGGAACCTTGAGCATGGTAGTGAGACACGTTACCGACTGAGCCACCGCGGCCACTGTATCTTGATAATTGATAACAAAAGTAAGAGTTCAGTCAATTTGCATTCCAGTATAATAACAAATCAAAAATTGAGATTTTTATTTCACGTGATCTTTATTTGCGGATAAAATATGCTGTTGTATAATAAATACACATAACCAAGTTAGTAACTTTTCCCGCAAGACTTACTTTTTGAAGATTCTTTTCTATACTGATCTGGGGTATCAAGCAGAAGATTATCCGAAGGATGCCAATGCATCAGTTAGATTTTGTTTGCCAACATTTGGTGCACAAAAGTGCCATGTGACATTTTCGCAGTCTAATTATCCTGGAAATTATGTAAAATTTGAAGTTTCCAATTATATTTCACCAATATTGTGTGACAAATTGTATTTTGTGATCACACAATATTGTGATGTAGTTATTAAATGTTTTGAAACAGAAATCTGGTAAAAATGATGCTTACAATTGGAGTGGAATATTGTTGACAAGAATAACATCTCTCGGAGTTTTCTCTTTATGTACAACATTTATTTACACTTTTACCCTTCCCCGTATATACATCTTTGCATTACAAATCCAATATCAACTGCTCCCGGTTGCCTTATGCCCCAAAGCACAGGGAATTGCACTGTTCAAGTCTTCACTCTACGAGCGCACTATTTAACGATAGCGCTAATCCGCCCCTGCAGTTTATCATGTAGAGGTCCCTACGTCTTGTCCTTGTATTATGTGCAGTAAATCTTATTAGAGCTATGAGCGCACTATTTACCATAGTGCTAACCCACCCCAGCAGTTCATCATGCAGGGTTCCCTATGCATTCGGTGCTTACACTCTGTGTGTATCATTGCATCCAATAAACTGTCTTATTCCATTGAGGGATGGCCACTTTCTGCGATCTGAGAGCATAAGAGAGACCGTACCAAGTCGAAACTGGTATTTATACCTCCGACAAACGACCCACCCCCCAACCACCGAGGCAAGGTCCTGTTGTTACCTTTCAAACGGGGAACCCGTTGAGGAAACCGAACTGTTGGCTTCCTGGACTACCGAGCAAAAAGAAACCTAGGCCAAAGCACGTACACAGAAATACACTTTTACATACATATTTCCCTTTTTGCAGTGTGTGCATAAAAACCACACAGCATAGCTCCCCCCTTTTCCTAAAAAAAAAAAGATAAAAGAGAACACAAACAATAATTCTTAGCAGAATCCTCCTGCTTCCATGAGAGTCCTTCCCCACACTTTCCATCAGTCTCAGCAGTGTGTGAAAATTTCCAGTCAACAACACTACACATTACACATTCACAAAACACAAACATACTGCATCATCCCCCCTCCTGAAGAAAGGATATACACTACATACACAAAAAATAAACAATAATACACTTCACTAGTCACAGTTCATATTACAATTTTTAAGTGTCTGTTCACTCAAAATAAATTCCCCTGAAATAAAAAGTGTCTTGTCACTTCAATTTAATACAGCAATTTTCTTAGGCACTTATTCAGTTACTCGGGATAAAAGTTGTACTTCTTGCAGAATGATTTTCCGGGTGTATCTGGTAGTTTTTCTGAAGACGAAAAGTCATCTTCTGGCGCGATCCCAATCTCCAACGCATCCTGATCCTCTGGATTGTTCCTACTGATGCCGACCCTCGAATGCTCATCTTGCAGGTCCGAGTTCGTACGAATTCTACGTGAATTGTCCTGTAGATCTTTCCGGGAAGGGAATTGAGTGGATTGAAACCTTGTGGATCCAGGAAGTGCTCGGAGGGGTTTTCTTTGTAGTCTTCCCTTTTCCATTTACGTCCCTTGGCCCCCAGCTCCGAAGGTGGGGATACAACCCCGCACTGCATCACCGTCAGCGACGAACTTCTTACAGAGTGAGATTCCAAGGATGGTGATCATGTATGCTTACTTTAGTTGGAGATGGATGTCTAAGTTTCCATTGTGCCTGCTTCTCCTTTTGTTTTTCAGTAGATCTTTGTTTTTTCCAGCCACTACTTCTGCTACAAGTACACCTTAAAACTCGGAGATGGGAATGGATACACATCAAGTTTAAGTGTGTGATTCCCGTTCATTGCACTGTGTATATGTAACTATTTTCTCGTAACGACGACAAACGGATGAGTTACTACCATTCACATGACTGCACCAATGTTAACTAACACTGACCCCGAATTGGGCACCTTTGCCAAAAATTATCTCTATTTACTTCCTCCTTGAGGTTCGATAATCCGTGACCCTCACAGCATGGTATCCAGGAACTCGCACGCGAGAAACTCGCCTGCCTTTCTACGTGACCTTGTGATGATTTTCTTGCTATCACCAAACGATAACCTCCTTTTTTTCGAAACCATTAGAATCTCTAATTATGATTTCTGAAATTGTAGTGCAGATTTTTCTGCACAGGCCTCCTAATCTCCATTTCCAGCTCTGGCTGTGCATTATGGGTTGAATGTTGATTCCTAACATCCGCTTCCAATTTATCCTGCAGCCTTGTTATGTGTGCGACCTTTGCTTCTTCCAACCCATTCAGATCATCTTGGGCCACTTCAGGTTGCAACATGTCAAACTTGTTGACTAACTGGCGGCTGTAGTGCAGGTGGTATGGCAAATATCCAGTTTTGCTCGTGACTGTACTGTTGATACCATACTCAAGACTAGGTAAATTCTCCTGCCAATCACGGTGGCTTTTTGTGTCATTTCCAGTGTGTTTCTTGTTCCTCACGGGCATCTCGCTTTTATTCTCTTGTGGGTGCATCCATGTTTCGACAGAACCGTCGTCATTAGGCACCCCTTTTGAACTGGGTGCTCATTTCTCCCACAAACAAAGTGACAAGTCTAAGTCTTCTTCCTGGGCGACATCTGGTTGCCTTGAAACAAGTGGATGCAGACGCACGGCCGTCCCAGTTAGCCTCTTTGAATGTTCAGGCGGATACTTTCTCCTTTGTGTTTGTTTCAAGGACTCGGCCCGAAGTCCCCGTGCTTCTTGCTTCGTTTCTTTATTCGAATGACCCAATACAGAAACACTTAGTACATGGACATCTCCCTGGCCGACCTTTTTAGCTGTACAGTTGCAACAGTAGCCGCCGGCATTTTCTGTGCTTTTCTTGGAGTGTGAAAGTAAAACATTTCATCCTTTTCCCCATAGAAACCCCACGCATTGATGCAAATATGTAAACTCATTCTGGCTTTTGATATAAAATCCCTTCCCAATATAACTGATTTTATTGCATCTTTCAGCACAAGGAATGTCTGTTTAATCATGTGTCTATTTAATTCCACAAATAAGACCATTCGGCCGACAGTGCTGGTTGTGCCAGCCACTAAACTTAATTTAGTGCCATCATGATAGAACTTAGCCCCCTTTTCTGAAGCATCTTCGCTGTGTTTACATCTAGTAAGGAACAACTGGCTCCCCCCATCGACGAAAGCTAGGAATTCCTAGCCTTTTATCTTGCAACTAACCAGATGCTCTTTCGCATATTTTGGAACGGTGTTTCCCTTTTTTCAACGAGACTTATTTTTGCGTGTTATCTTGCCTGGCAACAGTGATTCAGATTCTTCTTTTTTCCAGCACGTGCATTGGGAACTTTCACTTCCATTCGACTTTTCGCAAAACCGAAAAATATGATTGATACTATGATTGACAACCCCCACAATGGATTCCATTCTTGTTCCTTGCCGGTTGTGGCGAACGTGCTTTTGACAAATCTCTGCTACTGAACTTAAGCGCTTGGACCCCCTGGTCCGTTACTGCGGCGGCAGACTCCTTCTTTAAGTTTCGGGAATTTCTCTTATAGTGATTACCCTGGCAAACAAAACAAAATACAACCCCCCTCTTGACCTGAAGTCGCACCTCTGTCCAAGTGGACTCTCTGATGCAGGTGTGCATTTCTGATGGGATCTTTGTTGTCGAGGTCATTAGCCTTCTCTGGCACTGGTCCCTTTTGTTGAGAACTATTTTTGCAATGAAAACTGAGTGCTGGATCCACCAGCAACCTTGGTGCCTCAGAAACTTCTGACCCCCCTTTGTGATTCTTAACGACCACATTTGCTTGTTTTCACCTGTAAGGAAGGGGAGATATAACGGCTTCTTCCTGGCTATCTTGTGTCGCCAGATGTTCGAAGGAAACCATCTCAAAACTCCACATTCGGCATCCCTCTTTGTATAAATCAGCTACTGTTACGAATTCCTGTCTACAAATACTGGCAAAACAAAGGGTGCACTTTCCATGTGATCATTTGTACCCTCTGAGCTTCCGTTCGATGAACCTCTTCCATTTCAAACAAGTTCTGCATTCTTCTAATGAAAGCCATAAAAGAGCCTTGCTTTGTCTTACAAACTTTTTACTGCAGTACTTCCTCATGCAAGGAATGAAGGAATTCATTCCTGAATGCCTTCATATCACAAAGCACATTTCGCCGATATTTCTACCATTCCAACGGATCCCCTGATAATGCAACGAACAATAAATGATCTAGCATTATTTTATTCGATATGTGACACGTTTCCTGAACTTTAATTTCTCATAAAATTCTAATGCAGTTTCCTGTAATGGTACCGTGCCAAACTTGGGGAGGGGTAACTTATATTCCCTGAAAAGATGCTCTCCCATGTCTTCTTCCCTTCACATCTCGAACAGCTGATGAGCCCGGCTACTCTCGCCTGCCCATGTTCTTGCTTGATCCCCGGTACTTAATGCCAATTCCCGCAATCGATCATTTACATTTTCTGTGGTCAGTTCTCTGTCCTCTGGCCAAACCAATGCTGTGCGAAGCAACGCCGCATCTATATTTCCTGGTGCCTGAGCCATATTGCATCTTGAACGTACTTGAGAACGCAATGTCATAGATTGCATGCAGTCCATGGTCGAGAAAGTATGGAGCGCAACCTTGAATTAAACATTCAATACTGTATACAACAACGAGCTTGTAGTATGTTTTGACGAGCCCCCATCTGTTGACAAGAATAACGTCTCACGGAGTTTTCTCTTTATGTACAATATTTATTTACACTTCTACCCTTCGCCGTATATACATCTTTGCATTACAAATCCAATATCAACTGCTCCCTGTTGCCTTTTGCCCCATAACACAGAGAATTGCACTTCTCAGGACTTCACTCTACGAGCGCACTATTTACCATAGCGCTAACCCGCCCCTGCAGTTTATCATGTAGAGGTCCCTACGTCATCCTCGTATTAAGTTCATTACATCTTATTACCGTGGCCACGGTGGCTCAGTCTGTAACGCGTCTGACTACCATGCTAAAGGTCCCGGGTTCGATCCCCGGCCGGTTCAAATCCGGGAACTTTTCTAACGTTGGAAGCGGCCCCGGCACCCACCCAGCGTCGAATAACATGGGTACCTGGGGGAAACCCTGGGGGGTAAAGGCAGTCAGGGGCATGATGCTGATCACATCACCCCAACCACGACCGGATCAAGAAAGTGTGGGGCATTACCCCCACACCCCCTATATGCCTTCATGGCGTGGTGCTATGCACAGGGGAGCACTTTACCTTTTTTTTTACCTTTTTACATCTTATTAGAAGTACAAGCACACTATTTACCATAGTGCTAACCTGCCTGCAGTTCATCATGCAGGGTTCCCTACGCATTCGGTGCTTACACTCTGTGTGTATCGTTGCATCCAATAAACTGTCGTAATCCATTGAGGGATGGCCACTTTCTGCGATCTGAGAGCATGAGAGAGACCGTAACAAGTCAAAACCGGTATTTATACCTCCGACAAACAACCCGCCCCCATCCCCAAGCACCGAGGCAAAGTCCTATTGTTACCTTTCAAATGGGGAAGCAGTTGAGGAAACCCAACCATTGGCTTCCCGGGCTACCGAGCAAAAAGCAACCTAGGCCAAAGCACGTACACAGAAATACACTTTTACATACAGGGTCCTCCATTCTCCCTTGGGTGCCTTGACGGCGGCACGCTTGCCGGCCGCTCGGATGCCAAATCCCATCAAATCGCGTGCGATATCTCTGCTATGGAAGCCGCTAGCTGCGAAATTACTTCAAGTTCTCAGAATTATAGTTACAATTACATTCAAAATAAGCATGTTAATTGTCACAGGGGATGTTGGAAATTTTGTTCTCGTGCATCCACTCGTTTTTGGCATGTTTTTAGGAAATATCGTGTAGCGTTGGTAACAAGACACGCTAAAAGTGCACTTAAATTTCCTAAGATCTCGTGGCGCCAGAGTGTAAACTGAAACATATGGCTTTGAGCATAACTTGTGGATTTCTTTCTTAACGCCATTCCATTTCAGTAGCTTCGCGATCTCTGTTCAATCTTATTTTTAAAGTGTTTACGTGTTACAAGTGTTCTTCCAATTTGTTTTATACAGTGTTTATTAAGCGTGTAATATTCCAAGTGTTATTTGTGTTTTGCTATAGTTTTATTAATGGCACATTGATATATTCACACATTAAAACAAAACTTAGGGCCTCCCCGATGGTGCAGTGGTACAGTTGTTGGCTTTTTATCAAGGGGTCCCGGGTTCGATTCCCGGTGGAGGTGCATAGCGGTTCGGATCCCACTTCAAGCTGTAGGTCCAGTCCCAATTAGTCTTACTGTGCAGAAAGTGGACTTAAAACACCAACTCAATCAATCAATACAACAAAACGTTTTTATGTACGATTCGTATCTGATTACAAATTCTTGAAGGGATGTTCGTAGACGATTTTCAACAGAATTCCCAGGTGTGCCTGTTCCACACAGAAATACCATGTTAAACCTTGTGAAGAAATTGAGAACGAGAGTCGGTTAAATTTCTGTAAATGAATAATGGGGAATGTTAGTGGTGGGGTAATTGATCCACGATTAATATTCTTCTCTAACGAAGCAAGGTTCCATTTACAGGGAACAATGGAACTTTACTTCCGTTGTGAAATCATTTTGAATAAGGATATCTAGCCTTTTTTTCTAAATTTAATTTTATTTGGAAAAAAAAACTATTCTTTTATCACATTTTGATAAAAAATTGTGACTTTATCTCTCCTTTCCCAGTAACAATGGGACCTTTCGTTCATGGTTGAACTCATTATGAAAAGGGATATCTAGCCTTTTCCAAATTTAATTTTCTTTTAAAATAACTCACTATCCTACAGTAGTTTTTTCACATTTTGATCACAAGAAGAGTCTTCCTTCATCTGTCCTTTTTCATCAACAATGAGAGAGAGCTTTTGTTCCATTGTTGTACTTTCTAAGTTTCAGATTTGCAGCCTTGTTTAAATTTAAGTTTCTTTAACAATCTTACATTTCTGCAATGTTTCTCTCACATTTTTATCGCATGTTGTGCCATTTCCCGGTTTCCCGCCAAACTTAGCTAAATCAGCCAATTCAGTGTGTATGGCTACATGGGCGTAAGTGTTTGTCACTCATCTCGTGACTCGAACCTGCGACATCTCAATCTCTAAACCAATGGGGCTTCATCTCCCGTTCCTCTTTTGTCACCCTGACTTATCAGTTAGCATTAGTAAAGTGTTTATCTATGGGGGAAATTGTAAAATAAAGTGAATGCAACAAACCTTCACACATTAGAAGAACTGAAGGAGAATATCAGGAGAGAAACTGTAGCAATTTCAGAAGCTGAACTGTTGCATGTAAATGGATATTTCCGAAAAACATGCCAAAAACGTGTGGATGCACGAGGACATTTTTCCAACATCCTCTGTGACAAGATATGTGCTTATTTTGATTGTATTTGTAACTGTAATTCTGAGAACTTGAAGTCATTTCGAACGGTTTCCGTGGCGGAGATATCACACGCAATTTGAGGGGAGTAGCCAGCCGTCTGGGCAGCCGCGAAGTGGGCAGCCGTCAGTCGCCCAAAGGGCAGAAATAAAGTCTGCGATTAAGAAAAGTATTTATTATTATAGACTGAAAGAATTCTTGCAAGTTTAATTACTAACTGTTTTCAAAATGTTACATAATTTTTATATGAGACTTTTCAGTGTCGTATATTATTTACACCATCCACGGTCATCACTATTACAAATCTAAGGGAGGTTAAATAAGGGCTTATAAACAGGATGAGGATTGAGAGGCACCAAAAACTCGCAAAATAAGCAGGCAAATAAGAACAAAATAGGTACTAAACGTTCTGCACATCGCCCTATGATGCCAGGGGTCCCAGGTTTGATTCCTGGCCTGGGCATGGATGTTTGTGAGTGTTCATTCACCAATTTCATCATATCACTCATCTCCATCTTCTTAAATTAGCCAATAGTGGCACAAAAAGTGAAGTAAAATAAATTAAATCAAATCAAACTAAACGTGCTGAACACTTTTCATAATTTTCATGGATTAGGCACTGAAAAAGCTGTTATCTTCGAAAGAAGCACTTGTGACTAAAACAGTCGCAAAACCTGTGAGACATGAATACCACTCAATCAGGCACATAGTGGTTCTGGTAATTTACAATGCATTACAGAGAACCATGATATATTGCGAGCGAAGCGATCAAGAAAATTTTTGGATTCAATTTTTTGCAGGCTGTAATCAATATTGATTTAATAAGGTGCAAATAATTTCACGGTACGCAAATGCATTCTCTCCTTTACAACTTTTGTGCCTCCCCGATGGTGTAGTGGTAACATTGCCGTCGCCTTGTGATCAAGGGGTTCTATACCCGGTGGAGGCACAGTGGTTCGGATCCAACTTTAAACTGTAACTCCAGTCCTGATTAGCCTTACTGTGCATAAAATGGACTTTAAACACCAACTCAATGAATCAATACAAATCAGAAACAGTGGCGGCGATTAGGGGGGGCAAGTGGGGGGGGGCAGTTGAAAGAGAAAGAGAAGAGAGAGTAGGGAGGGGGAGGGCATGAGGTGGGAGGTGCTCGCTCTCGTCACCCTCTCCCACTCTCTCTCTCTCTCCCCCTCCCTCTCTCCCTCTCTCTCTCTCTCTCTCTCTCTCTCTCTCTCTCTCTCTCTCTCTCTCTCTCTCTCTCTCTCTCTCTCTCTCTCTCTCTGTCTCTCTCTCTCTCTCTCTCTCTCTCTCTCTCTCTCTCTCTCTCTCTCTCCCTCCCTCCCCTCAAGAGAGAGTAAATTGTAATTCCCATAAATCAATAACCTGATCATGTATACAAAAATTTCGGATATACCTTGTTTCTGGAAAAGTACAAGCTGGTACTGCAGAAGAAATTTGAACTGACATTTTCCAATTCTGATTCCACAAGTATTGGTATCACTGGGTGTAAGGGCTGATCTGAGAAGACATACAAAAGTTAACCTCACTTCCACATAGTACACCGAACGGCAAAGGAAATGGTATGCAAATTGTCCATCACCATTTTCCTCCAATCTGTTTTTCATAATGTGATGACCATGAATTGCAGAGGAAAACATCTGCTTCACATCAACAGAATTCCATTCTTTAAAACAATACAGGATATAGAATAGAAAAGAATGAAAATAATGATGGACAATTTGCCTACTGTTGTCTGTGCTATCGGCTGTACACCCTTGCAACTGCAATGTTACAGGCCAACGTGGCTGTGACGTCTGGACCTCCAACCAGTATAATCCTGTGTTGGGGTGTGTGTTGTTCTGTTTTGCCTTCATATGTACTGAGTGCCCCTTTACATACTCACCTTTTAACTGGGTAAGGATGTGGTGATTTTAGTTATGGTAAGGCTGGACCCGTGTTGGCACATCCAAATATTTTAATATCAGTCTGTCAAATCAAGTATTATAGAGCAACCACAAGGTAAAGAACCTTCAGCCAAAAGTCTCCGAGCACCCCCCTCAATCGGTTCACCTCTGGCCATGTAAGGAAGCATACTCTTCTGCTCCTCCCATTCTAGCGGGAGTACAATCCTACTTGGGATAATTTCAACCCACTGTAAATTGACATCGGATCATTCATTTGTATACCTATGCTCTTGTGGAAGGCCCTTTGTAACATACTTTGATGGTCCACTGCATGCGTAGTGGTACCACCTCACGAACCATGCTGATGCATGATAATGATACGTTCCTATGTACATTTGTGTGACTGAGTTTACCGACTTTGCTCTTACTGCGTAATTGTTAGAAGCACATACTTTTGCTAAATAAAGAAGCAAAATTTCGGTACAAAACAGTCAATTTCGGATTCAAAAGCGGTAAATAAAATAAAATTTCAATGTTAATGCGGTGAAGAAGCAGTATATAAAATGACATTTTGGTTTTACAATTGTGAACATAATCCAAAATTTGATTTAAAACTGCACTTATTAAATTAATAAACATAACCCTTCTAATAGTACATTTTTGTAGTTACCAGAGTATTAAGTTTAATCCTGTATAAAGGGGTCCATTCTTGCTTCTCAATTCAGAATTTATCAATTTTCAAACTTCAGAAAGTGTCACGTCTGTAAATATACTCTAAATTTTGTGTATAAGAGTCTATTTCGCATTTTGCAGTTCATTTCGTGACAAAACAGGGTAGGAAAATGCACCTCGCACCTTTCAGAAAGATTGAAAATTATCATTATAGTGGAACCATGGGCAAAAACAACCTGCGCAGACCCGCGACTGCTGTGCACCGTACCTTCGCGAGTAGGGGAAAGGGAGAGTGGACCATTCTACCTTATGGCCCGAGGTGGAGGGAAGAAGGGAAAGCTGCACGGGGACTTTTCGTCCCAAGGTTTTTTTCCTTGTGGTTGATCTATAGAGTGTGTTATTTCACATTTTGTGTTTTTGTCAAAAACTAAATATGCAAGCCTCTAGTAATCGTTAAATATTACTTACAGTGGGGCCAGGAAGTTGTCCGTTCCACACCTCTTCATCCAGTCCCTGTGTAAGTATATATTATAACGTAAAATATTGAGTAACAGGTAATTAATCTAATTGCCCGTTATTAAGAATTAATTACAATTGGTAATATTAAAATCCGTCGCGAATACAGGTGTCTAGCGACTGCCTTAGCCAACACTAACTTGCTCAACCACCATTTTTCACCCGAATCCAGATTTACATGCATTCATATGGGGAATAGCAGGAAAAGAGCAACTTCTACACCAATGGACCAAATTGGATGAGATTTTAACCAGCGGAAGACCACATAATGAAAGTGCAGATTCCAGAATTTCAGCTCAATCAGAACAGAACTACAGGAGTTATGAATTATTAAAGATCTATCGCTGGATACAATGAAGACGATACCCTACTGAGATGGCCCTCACTGTCCGTGTCTGACACAATAGCGGAGGATTTATCCTAATCTCTTCACGAGGGGCTGCTACCAGAGGTTAAGGACCGGAGCGAGCATTGACCAGGATAGGAGGACAACGGTCAAAGCACCAGAAACAATAAATAAGCACCTGAACACAGAGACTAGAGTGTCACCTCGTTCAAATCTGGAATAAAAGGGATGATTTGGAATAGCGAGACACAGTTTGCCTAGAATCGCCACCGGAGTGTGAGCTACATGCGACCTAGCTGCGAGTCGCAATCAGACCCGTGGTCTGGATTTGTTTTTTCCTCGAGTGAGTGTTTTAGAGCCATGGAGTAGAGCAGAGTAGAACCAGGGGGTCGTTTTCCCCTCGCTGTCAACGCATCCGTGAACATACGTGTGGTTACGTGAGAAGAACGCCAGACACGTCCACCTGTGTCAATCGTCCGAAACAACGTCTGAAGTAGCAGAAGTTAATAAGAATTGATAGAAAAGTAATACCGAAGTGCATAACGGCCAATACTAAAGTTAATAACATTTGATATCCATGTGAAACCGTGAAACCGTGAAGGACTGACCTATTACTGCGCTAGTTGTCGTATGGAGTCGACAGTGTACGTGTACCGTCATGGACCACCCTGCGAAGTGAACGAGTGAAGCCAGGATCCGATGATGCCAGATGGAGCTGCCGACTGATCCACTTTCGCCAACCAGGATAACCGCGAAGTGCAACACTGGAGTGCGGACGTCTTCCAGAACTGTAGGACCACTTTCACCCTACCCAGGTCAGAGGGAATGCAGCGAAGGTAAGATCCAACCATGTGTGTGTGTGAGAGAGATGACACCAATCTACCGCGAATCTGCGTAAATCAAATCATTGCCTAACTTAAATCAGTGCTATGGCATCCCTAGACATTGTTATTCCGGCGGAGTAATCAATGTTATAGATCAGAGTTTATGTTAACAGCAAACAATAGTTCATTGAATATATTTATACCTCCAGAAAAGATAAATGGGGTTCGCACAAGGAACAATTATTCACATTATACTTAAAACCATAAACGGTAAATTGTAAATGGCAATGCAGCCATAAATAGCATGAGTATAGTCAAAGTATTAATTAATCTAACATTTGTAATTGTCATATTGTCTCAATATGCCATGGAATGTGTGTATGAATGAGAGAGAGAGTGAATGAGGGCAAGATGTACTGTTAGTTTATCTGAGCTTTAATATATGTGTATATTCTGAACCACCGTAGTATTATGTCACATCATTTCAGGTGCATGAATCAAATCCTCCTAGGTTTATTCTCGGTAACTCCGACTGTAGGCACTTATAGTGACCGTATTATAATTCATGTAATGTTTAATCCGCGTCACAGGTGTCACGGGGAGCGATTCTGCGTTGTTGCGTTGCTCAGTTCAGTTTTGGTTAATTTTGTTAGTTAGTTGCGTAACAATATGTATAAACTATAAACTGCCTCAATCCCTTCGCTTGGGGAAAAGCTCATATCCATTTGAAAGCAGAGGGTAGTGGATTGTGATTCCATTACCTCTTTGCCTAGCTTCATGTAACAGCAATGTCGACGTTCACCAAGAAAACCTGGTTTTGAATTCTGACCTAAGCATGGGTATTCTTTGCGAGTGTTCCTTCATCAATATTCTTATATCATCATTTATCTTCTTCGTTGCAATTAACTAAAAGTGGAAGGAAAGCGATGCTAAGGGAAAAAAAAATTGACATTCATGATGTGGATGGGAGAAAATAAACAATCCAAGGCAATAAGAATATCTATCTCTCTTTCTATAATGGCCTAAAAGATGCAATTTCAGGATCACATTCGTTTCTTTCTCTTACGTATGCAATCTGCTTTTTCTAGCTTGTAATTTGAACACAAAAGTAGGATAATAAATCTCGCAAATTCAGTACATGCTGGATGAATGTCTCCATATTTTTCCTGAAAAACCACTTGTTTTTTGTCAAATAGTTAGTTTAAAAATATAATAATGCATGTGGCATTGACTTATAAGATTCGTCGCCACATATCAGAAACTGATATCTTTACAGATATTTACAGAAGCTAGGGCACGATGATCATTAGGGGTTGGAAACACTAACCTTGCACAAGTTTTTTTCCCCCCTCCCTGCATAATGTGTTGCAAATCTGTCGACATGTCACACTTCACTGTTGGAGAGTTTGAGGCACTTGATGTTACAAAGTTAGAACACTTCAATACAGATCTAGTTTGATATTGTTTTATAGTTGTTCCATCATGAGCTTGACTTTCGATTTAAGCCCACTCATGCAAAGACAGTCTAATCAGGGCTCGGCCTACAGATTGAGGTGAATCAGAACCACTGCATACCGGACCACCTGATTGCCAGGCCAAGGGGGAACCACACTGACGCCAAGCTACCCATAACTTGAGTCCGCCAATGAGGAACCAATCCCAGGCCATGACGACTTTACCACTGTGCCTTCACCATTGCATTTCTCGTGAAATTCTAGCCTGATTACAGTGTGACGCTTCCATTAAAATCTTGTGCAATGGCATGCAAACTTCTCTTCCTAGACATCACTTACATCTCGATGCATTACCAATGCGCTAAACAAAGTTTAAGGCATTTGTCTAACACCTCGAAAAGGAGCAAATTGCTACAAGAATTCAGTCATAACTTTTTACTGGTTAAAGATACGTCGAAAAAACCTTCACCTTTGCATTTCTCGTGAAATTCTAGCCTGATTTGATATATCATATCATCCCTTCCCATTTAAAATTCTGAAGTTGAATTCAAGATGGCTGCCGACCGTGCGGGTGGCGTCAGTGTGGTTCCCCCTTGGCCTGGCAATGATTGGTCATCACCATTTCCACGTTGTGTGCTGCAGTGGCCTTGTACCGAGGGTGTTAAGTGACTTTTTGAGCCACCCTGTATTTGAGAATGTATGGCCGATCCTTGATTGGTCGTAACACTACAGTTTACTTTCAATATAATTATTACAACCCAGAAGTGCATGTATCTGTATTTGTTTTTGCAGAATGTCTGATCAGGAGTTGATGGAATGGAGTACAATAATAGGGAAGATTTCATCAACCATGATTGTTGATTCTACTTCTTCAATGTCTGTTGTTATTTCAGGTCAGTTATGTACATAGTTGCTGGACTACTTTAGTATAGCTCTCTTAGTACGTTTGATTTAAAATACTATTTGGTGTTTTGTACTAAATATAGTTAGCAGTGTCAGTGCCCAGAAAACTGGAAATGTTCACAAATCAGGAAAAAGCTCAGCATGTCCTCTGGTATCACGAGACCTGGTCACCGAAAATGCCAAAAAGGAAAGAAGGGGAAGTGCATTATAGTTTTTGAAACAGTATAGTGAGGATGGGGAATAGTTGTTGGATCGGATTGTGACTGGAGACGACACATGGGTTTTGCATGAAACCCCAGAACAAATGAAGCACCACGGAGTGGAGGCATTCCGTGTCACCGTGGAAAACGCAACCAAAACCAAAGCTTACGAACAAAAATATCGTGTTCACTGTGTTTTGGGATAAGCATGGAGTATTGCTTATGGAATGTGGACAGCACATCAATGCTGAAACCTATTGTGTGACACTTCAAAACCTGCATCGTGCAATTCAAAATAAACTTCGTGGCATGCTCAGTCGGGGTGTCATTCTCCTCCATGACAATGCTCGTCCGCATGTGGCAAAGGGAACTCCTAACCACCTTCCATTTGGAAAAAATACCACACACCTCTTACTGTCCTGATCTTGCCCCATCTGATTTTCATTTGTTCCTCCACCTTAAGGCATTCCTTGCTGGAAAACATTATGGTACTGACGAAGAACTGGAACGTGCAGTTTTCCAATGGTTCTCCATCCAGGCGGAAACGTTCTATGATAGGGGTATAACAAACTTTGTATCTCGCTGTGATGCGTGCACAAGAGGGAATGAGTAAGTGCTTGTGCATTTTATAATATACGAGGGTGAATCAAATATGAACGAGCCTTGTGCGGAAAAACAAAATTTATTGAAGGAAACAGAGACACTGCCACATTCTATTTTTCTACATAGTCTCTGCCCTTAGTGATACATTTTCCACAATGTTGTGGTAGGTTCTTGATGCCGTTCTTGTTGAATGAAGCTGGGCAGGTAGCCAACCAGTTGTGCACAAAGGTTTCCACCTGATCGTTGGTCGCAAATCGCTTGCCCCCAAGTGCTTCTTTGAGGGGTTCCTTTCAGGTGAAAATCACATGGTGGAAGGTCTGGGCTGTATGGTGGATGTGGAAGTGGTTCTCAGTGCATTTCCACCAGTTTCTGCCGCGTAACATCTGCTGTATGGGGTCTGGCATTGTCGTGGAGGAACAAGACCTGGCAGATGGGACAGCCTCGTCGTTTGCGTCGATACTGCACCTTAACTTGATCCAGGAGGCCGCAGTAGTAGGGTGCGTTGATGGTCCGACGTTCGTGTAAGAAATCCACCAGCAGGATCCCCCTCCAGTCCCAAAACACCGTGGCCAACACTTTCCCCGCAGACAACCGAACTTTGGCCTTCACGGGGTTTCCTTCGCCTTTCTTCCTCCACTCCATGCTGGCATGCTTGGATGCTGGGGTGTAATGATCAGGGTGGCGACAGACCTGGAAAACCTGGAAAACCGGGAAAAGTCAGGGAATTTGAGGTGTCAAAAAAAGTCAGGGAAATGTCAGGGAATTTCGTCTTCATTGAATTCGAACACTCTTTTGACGAAAATTGTTATAACTCGGGCACTATGGGAGCAATCTACTTGGAATAAGTTTTGTTTTGCAGCTAAAACATCAGAGCATGCAACCGTGTACAATTCGGAACGCCGAACCGAGGAAGGGGGGGGAGTGGGGTTTGGGGGCGCGACCCCCCAATTTAAATAAAAAAAAAACAAAAAAATCTGGAGTTTGCCTCTTCTCCCGCTATTTGTTAAGAAGGCGCGAAATGTAGTATTCCTTTCAAAGAATGGACATTTTTCAAGAGAATGAAACATGTTTCATGTTCTTGGGTGCAATACAAGTTGAATAATAAGCCAAAATGTGATTATTATTTTTTACGAAAAATAGGTAATTTGCATTTTTGGAGGAAATTTGTTAGAACTCGCGCACTATGGGAGCAATGTACTTCGGATAAGTTTTATTTTGCAGCTAAAACATCATAGCATGCAACCGTGTACAATTCAGAACACCGAACTGAGGAAGGGGGGCTTGGGGGCACGACCACTGAATTTTTTAAAAAAATCTGGAATTTGCCCTCTCTTCTCCCTCTATTTTGGGAAGAGGGCGCAAACCTTAGTATTCTCTTCAAAGAATGGACGTTTCCAAAGAGATTGAAACATGTTTCATATTCCTGGGTGCCATACAAGTTGAATAATGAGCCAAAATGTGAAACTATGTTCGGAAATGTGGCATGGATATGTTGCGGAGAGGGGGGAGGTTGGTCATCAATATGAATTTCCCAGGCTTGCTCCAGACCTGTGTCAGAGTTTCCACCCAAACATAAGAGTATGAAGGTCCAAAAAGCACATTAATTTCGTAAACAGCACCATGATACCATATGGTATCATCGGGCCAGTACGACCTTACTCTGATGATACCATATGGTATCATCGGGGGAGTAAAGGCTAAGCCTCTAAATATTACGTGGAAAATGCATTGAATTATCATTTTTTCTTGTCCGTATGGGAGTAGTAAGGGGACTTGTCAACAGATGGAGGGGATACGAGCGGATGGGGCCATCCGATAGTTATCGGACGTCGTAGTAAGGCCTTTTGTTGGGCAAACTGAAGGAACATGGAAACAAATAGGTTCCATTGATACATACGATTTTTACCGAATATCTCTACCCGGCAGAGTATCTCACTACAACATGCGACAGAAATTGCATTAACTGCAACATCCAACAAAAATCGCATGCATAAACAAGAAGAGCTTTAGACTGCAAATATGCTGCTGGAATTTTATTACTCTTCTGGCTCACCTTATTTAATGTAGCAGTGCTCACAAATGTTTTCTTTCATCATCCTGACGTATTACTGGTTTTGCACAAGTTAACATAAGTTTACAATAACATTGCACTATTCTTAGATATCAAGAAGAATCCAACCAAATGGGATATATATTGAATACTATCTCGAAAAAGTGAAATTTAAATCTGCATTGATGAACGTTATAAAAATTGGCAAGTGCATGCTCCCAACCTCAAATTTACTGCAACACTAGTATTGCAATGAAATGAACGCCACTCTCTGTCCTGTCTCTTTAAACTCGTGAGAGATGGTCACTAATCTCTCACTGAGTAAGGTTAATGTCCAATATTATGAAATAAAATACTAATAATAAATATGTAAATATTTTAATATCATACTCGTATTTACTCGAATTATTCAATCATAAAAGCAAATCACTTTCTTCAAGAATTGACTTTTCTCTGCCAGCCCTGCTAAATTTTCACTTTCCATCTACTGATTTATACGAGGGGTGGTCAGAAAGTAATTTCCAATTAGTAGGGACATTGATTTTTCGCAAACAACACAACCGTGAAAAATGGTAACTGCTGCGAAGTTGTGTTTAGAAATGTGCAGTGATGTCTGGACACATTTTTCGCTCGTTCGAAATATCGAAGTAATGCGAATTTGGCATAAAATGCGAATTGTTGGCGTTTTTAGCGCTTTTTAAAAGAAATGTCCTAAAACAACGAAAAATTCCATGAAATCCAACATTCTTGACTTTTCTAGGCCATGTTTGTGTACATAGAATATGCAAGATTTTCAACATTTTATTCAAGAGTAAACTATAGAGTTATACGTACATGGAATATTTCCGACAGCCACATTAAATCATGTATTTCCCACGATTTTTTCAACTTCTATCAAAACCATTTGCATCACAGAGCAAAGTGGCAGGGTTCTAACAGGAGATCGCGTGCATATCTACAGTCACACGGGAGCCACATGTTCGTATTTGTCGCGCGAGATGTGTTTTGAATTACCAAGCTAAGTGCGCACCATCGGCATTTGTCGAGCGAGAAATAATGGAGCTCAGTCGTTAGGGCGTCTGACTACCATGCGAGAAACCCAGGGTCGATCCCCTGCGGGGAGAACCGGGTTGTTTTCCACCTATTCAAACTGCTCCGGCACCCACCCAGCATCATATGAAGCTGGTACCTTGAGGTTACTTTGAGGGATAAAGGTAGCGAGGAGTATGGTGCTGATCACATCACCCCTACCTTCAGCCGTGATCAAGAAAGTGTGGGGCCCTAACTCTACACCCCTACTATACACCTTCATGGAAAAGTTCAGGGGAGCACTTTACTTTTACTTCCTCAAAAATCTGTTCCAACATATCAAATTGTCAGGAAAATGCGTAGACCATGTGACCTACAATTTAAAATAATAATTTAAAAGCACAATGGAGTATTAAGTTCCGGTATATTTGGCAGAAAAATGTTCTAAAACAAAAACGCGAATTTTGGGAAACGTAACACTAACAAGTCAAAAAAAGATAGTGCCAATTTTTGGTACCATGATATATGTGTATCGGTCACGTGAGATTGATTGAATTTAATTTTTTGGGTCCGACGCCACTTATGGTCATATGCACCCTTCAGTATATACGGGGAAAATTCAGTTATCTAAAAATCCTTACCTTAAAATTAAAAAAGGGGTATGGAAAATAACTTTCCCAAAATAACTTTCAAGATATCAAACTCTCACAAGGAGGCATAAGCCATGTGACTTACAATTTCAAACAGTACTTTAAAAACACCATGAAGGTATAATTTCAGATATTTTCCAGAAAATGCGCTAAAATGAAAATGTTAATTTTGGGGAAAATATATAGTAAAAAATAAAAAAACACCAATTTGAAAAGAAAAAAATATCAATGTCCCTACCGATTAGGCATAAATAAAACAAGAATATCAGTTGTAAGTTATTGCATTAGCAACAGTGAGTCCTAACCTAATTGTCGGCATAATCACCATCGTTGATCTAGCATTCGTCGTAGCATGGCACTAAATTTTGTATGCCCATGGCATATCTGTCAGACGGCAAAGACTGGAACTATCTCTACCACAGTGTAGCTGTCAAATCCTTGCCCTGCCAGAAACCTCTTCAGTTAAACAAAGAGATGAAAGTTTGTACATTCAAGGTGAGGGCTGTACAGGGAGTGGTTCAAGATCTCTCACCTGAAGTGATGCAAAGGGCCCGTGTGTACTCAGCTGTATGGGGCTGTGCACATTCGACTGGCCTTCCGTGAATTGTCTGCACCATCGTCTGACCATACTATCCAGTCTGCACACGCCACACGATTGCTGGTGGCTCTGTGCCAAATTCTGAGCGTGCAATGTAGGCTACATGGCAGTCGGTGGTATGAGAGCTGCAATCTTTAACTTAGAACTGTCCTAAAACGGCTGCATTGCAACTGTACCAGATTACAGCTACATGCCACTTCTTCCTGCCTGCATGTGTGTGTGTCGCTCTCCGAACACTAGTGCTTGGAGCTTTTTTCAGCACTCCCCTCCTATATGAACTTTCAGAAGCTTATATTATTAGTGTTTCTGTTTTAATGTGTGGTTAGTTAAATCAGGTACCTATACAATGCTATTCTATAAATTCCTTGCGTTAAATTTCTAATAGGCAACCTACATACCCTTTTAGTCAGCATTAATGGTATAACTGCATGTTGTCAGTTTCACAGTACTTCACTTGGATATACTGTACTGAAGCAGAAACCCCATTGATACGAGGGTCACTATTTATATTTTGAGCCTTGGCAACACTGATTGAAGTTAGGCGCGATTTGACGTTTGCACGGAATCGTCTGGCATTATTGACCATAACGTACTTCAAATGTTTTGTCAATAGCTTGATTTGTGTTGTTTATATTGCCTTGGAGATTGCGCGACAACAATAAAATGGATTAACTCGTGAACATTTTCGTGCGATGATTTTTTACGATTTTCGACGTGGATTATCAAGACAAGAGTGCATCGATCAACTTACTTCCACATTTGGCGATGAAGACCCCATTTTTTGCCACTGTGAAACGCTGGTATAAAGAATTTAATCGTGGCCGCCATTCGCTCACCGAAGAGATTCGCGAAGGTCGTCCAAAATCAGTTGTTGTTCAAGAAAACATTGATGCTGTTCAAAACCTAATACTGCAAGATCGTCATGTGACATACTGTGAAATTGAGGCAACCATAGACATTAGTTGCACCAGCATATAGAAAATATTACATGATCATTTAGCTGTGAGAAAGGTATGTTCTCGTTGGATCCCACACAATTTGACATAAATTCAAAAAGACGTTCGCGTCCATTGCTGCAAACAAATGCTCAATAAATACAATCGTGGTGCTTCAAAAGACGTATATAAGATTGTAACAGGTGACGAATCATGGATATATGCATATGAGCCGGAACGTAAACAGCAGTCCACTGTTTGGGTGTTTCAAGATGAACCCAATCCAACAAAAGTTGTTCGCGCTCGAAGCACATCGAAACAAATGGTCGGCTGTTTTTTCGGGAAAACTGGTCATGTGGCAACTGTGCCTTTAGAGGAACGTAGAACGATAAACTCTGAATGGTACACAACAATTTGTTTGCCAGAGGTCTTCGATCAAATACGGAAAACAAACAAACGCCGTTGGATCATTCTTCATCAAGACAATGCCAGCTGTCACACATCTCGTCTAACAACCGACTTTATGAACAGTCAAAAAATCGAATTGATGGGTCATCCGCCGAACAGTCCTGATTTGACACCAATGACTTCTTCTTGTTCCCGAATGTCAAGAATAAATTGCGTGGACAACGATTTTCTTCGGCGGAAGACGCCGTTGATGCGTTCAAAAACCATATTATGGAGGTGTCTCAAGAAGATTGGAAAAACTGCTTTGACAAATGGTTCGAACGAGTGCAAAAGTGTATTGACCATAAAGGAGAATACTTCGAAAAACAATAAAGCAGTTTTCAATGCCAAATTCCTGGGTTTTTTTCATTGTTAGGCTCAAAATATAAATAGTGACCCTTGTAATGTAAGGAAATATGACACTTTATTTTGTTCGATTCAATTGTTTCACTTATATGCAAGAGTTAAGTTGTTTGCTTTACAGAGAAGAGAGAGAAGTAGCTTTATGCATTGAAAAATGAGTCCTCACTCATGGTTCTTGAAAGCAGAGGGTTCCAAACCTCAGTGGAAATATCAACATATAATACCGAGAATGTATAAGGAGACTTATAAATTACAAATTGTATTTCTTAATCAATCACTCTTCTCTTATCTCATTTAGTCGTAACTTTAAAAATAATCGAATATTTTATTTTAAACTTACTACATATGACAAAATTCCATGATCCTTCCCTAGCTTGTGAATTGTAATAATTTTCCAAATTCACTATTTTGCAGTTTGAATTCTCAATTTCATAGAAGTTAATATTGGTACTTAACAAAACCATACGTGGATCTGTATGAGTTTATTATTTCCATTTTGCAAAAACATCGATTTAGTTTAGTTTGTAATTGTCAGGGAAAAATGTAAATTTTGTCCTGGAAAACCTGGAAAAGTCAGGGAATTTCATTTTGTAGCCACCCTGATGATGCACCCATGTCTCATCACAGGTAACGATGCGATGCAAAAATGCTTCCCCTTCCACGTCAAAACGAGTGTGAAGCTGGCGAGCAATGTGAACTCAGTCATCTTTTTGAGCAACATTCAGCAGCTTGGGAACCCACCGAGCTGTGATTTTGCAGAAGCCCAAGTGCTTTGTGATGATTGATTGGACACTTCCATAGCTCACACCAAGTTCTGCCGCAATTTGCTTCGCAGTGACTCGGCGATCCTGTTCGACAAGCTTACGAACACGAGCCATGTTCTTGCTGGAATTCCTTACACCACACCTTCACTCTTGTCCACGAGAGGGAACCATTCCCAAACTGGGCCTGCAGTCTCCGGTAAATTTCGGCAGGTTTGACGTTTTCCTGGGTGAGGAACTTGATGATTATGCATTGCGCAACAGACACTGGCACACTCTGCTCACTCATCGTGAGAGCTACTAAACGAAGCATGCGACATGCCGGCTGTTCTCGTTCCTGAGTCACGACAGCCCCACCTACCGACCGCACCTGCCCAATCACACCCTGCTACCCATTCCGACGTTTAGCCAATCAAGGCTCATTCATATTTGATTCACCCTTGTAATAATATTTGAAATCAGTTTATCTCAATCGAACTGTAGTTAAAAAGCAAAGCTAAGTCTAATACTAAGAATAATAAATTAAAATGACATTTTAATGTTATAATAATTTTGCTGAGATGGATGCTTTCTGTAAATTTCAGAATCCATGGGGAGCGATGCAAGTATGGTAACTGCAGAAAGAAGTGAGGAAAAGGTAAACAAAAGTAAAAATTTGTTATATACTCTGCTGCTTCTTTCAGTAGGCTAGATCCTTTGCGAACAGGGTAATATGAATATTTTTTTTTTATTTCTAATGTAATAATTGAAGGCCTTGGGTGTAAAACATGGTGAATAGCTAGCTTTCTGGTTCCTGGGTGTGTGGTTTCCAGGCCCGTAGCTAGAGGGGGCCAGGGGGGGCACCTGCCCCCCCCTGTGAAAAATACTGAACACATTCCTGCTTGGAATTCTCACTAACCTTTACAATTATATCATGTGTTACTCTAGCAATATAACAAAGACACTTATTGATTTTGTGATTTATTAGGGTGTATGGGATTCTTCATAATGTCGTATCAGGATTGGGCGGGAGGGGAAATTCCCTTCCAGATTCAGACTTTGGGAAATGATTTCGCAATTTTCAGTATCTAGAACAGTTGTGACTTTTTGAGTAGTCTTGTATTAAACCTTTATTAAGCCTAATGAATTTGGATGTGTTGCTATGAACTTTGAATTGCTTACATTTTTGTTTCGCAAGTATCTTTTGGTAATAGTGATTCATGTGGTAGAGAGAGGGAGTGGATATTTGATATTGGTTACTTAGTGTTGCTTTTCTGCCACTTCTAGCTAATCACAACAATGAGTAATGACGTGAAATTGATGAAGAGACAACCATAAACAGTGCCGCAACCACATGCGGGCAGGGGGCATTGTCCCTCCCCCCCCCCCTGCCCGACCTTGGATGGAAGTCCATTCTAGGGGAAGCAAAGATTAAAGTAAAAAGACAAGACTAGGAGAATCTAAGAATAGTAGGACAATTGGATACTCATGATGGAATTAGTTTTTTATGTGTTCCTAGTGTGGCCACGGTGGCTCAGTCGGTAACGTGTCTGACTACCATGCTCAAGGTCCCGGTTTCGATCCCCGGCCGGTTCAAATCCTGGAACTTTTCTAACGATGGAAGCGGCCCCGATGCCCACCCAGTGTCGAATAACATGGGTACCTGGTGGAAACCCTGGGGGGGTAAAGGCGGTCAGGGGCGTGACACCCTGACCCTTGTCGTATACAACCTAATAAGGCCCAGCATCTTCCGGTGGGGTTTAAGCTGTAAACGACAAAGCCTGTACTTACAATTACCTTCCCGTTTACGCCCAGCGTCAACGATAACGGGGTACACAACGGTAAACCTTATGAGCGGTTGCCTAGTAACCCAACGACGGTAAGAGGTGAATTTATCCATGAAATGAATTGCAAATCTATGCGCTAGTGTTGCACTATGCAGACAGGAAACCATGCCAGAAACTGAACACACAAAATCGAGTACACAAATGTGCATTTCCACCCATTTACATTTTGTGGCTTCAGACAAATTGAAAATAAATATCGATGTGTACTTTTTTTTATGCGGGACAGAATATTATTGATCGGAAAGGTAATTTTTTAAAATCCCGACATTCACGATGGGAAATATTCACAATTTCTCGACCAACCGGGAAATTTCCGAAATTTCCCGAGGCTCTGGAAATCTCAAATTCTACACATCATTTTCACCTTTAGTGATTGTCTTTGAATTTCTGGAATGAAAACTAATAATTTCCAAAAGTTCCATACACTTGCAATGTAGAAAACGTTCAGAATTAATACCGTTTTAAAATGACCATTCGGTATTTCCCTACTTTCCGAGATACCGCACACCACTTATTATTATTTATTTTAGTTCAGCAACAATTGCTGACCTAGTGTCCTTCTTTGCAGCATGCACATGGTGGCTTGGAAAATACTGATGCCCCCACCACACTTCAACATTTGCAGAACACCGCACCTGATGACGTAGTAGCAGAGAGAGTAAGTGATCCACTTGTTATTGGGTTAGAAGCTCAAGAACTTGACGTTGATGTGAAGAACACATCCATGTCTCCAACAAACATAACTCCCTCACAAATGCCAACTCCTCAAAGAAGAAGACCTGCGCAAGAAGACACTGAAGAACATGTAGGGAAGGTAATTAAATGTGCATTATTCATATGCATTTTTCATCTGGAATTTCACTCCATTTATGTGCAAATTTTCAACATGTGTTACCGAGCTACTGTACCTCAGGCCATGAATTGATTGATTGATTTGCTTTATTTTACTTCACTTTTTGTGCCACCGTAGAACGACGTTTCAGAGATAGACTATCTCCTTCCTCAGGTTCATATAAAAACTAGGTACTTGGCATAGTACTGCGTCAAAAATGTAATATGAGGATAGTGGTTAAGGGTTGGTTAAGATACATTTAAAAATATTATGCTTTTGCCATTAAAAGTACGTAAAAAACGTGTCGTTCCCTAAAAAGACTTGTACGATAAACCTATTCACAGGTATAAAAGTTAAAAAAATTAAAAATCTAAAAAATCTGCATAAATCACTATGCTACTTGCAGGTTTAGCTGTTCCTACCCAACTGTGCATCTCAATTTGCATGAAGGTCGGTTCTTCACGAATTTCTCCCCTCCCCTTAATTTCCTCGATTCCCCTTATTACGTCACAAGTCCAACGTAAATTCACGCTCCTCCTGTTCAGCTTGCATGACTTCCGGAGTGATGTGGAAACCGATATTGGGTTCAATTTTCCATGCTTTGTCCCATTTTTTGAGGAAATTGATCCACCCTTCTTCCAAATTTCCTTCATCCCTATTAAGATTATTCCCCCCCCCTATAAATATTCGCTGTTTCATACATGTTTCTTCCTAACTTCCTCCTTTCTTTTCTAATTATCTCTTTTTTTGCCATTCTATGCCCACTTTCCAAAATGTGTTCTGAGAGATCCGTTTTGGGAACTTTTTCCCTTATATCCTTTTCATGCTTGCTCCATCTTTTACCCATATTTCGACCCGTCTGTCCTATGTACTCTTTCCCGCATTGACATTCTATTCGATAAACCCCCTTCTGTTTTTCCGGTATTTCCCTAGTTATCTTTCCTTTCTTATAATCAGTAAAGTATTTCTCTACATTCTTTGGTGCTTTCATCCCGCAAACAATTCCAAAATATCTCGTTATTTTTCCGATTTTTTCCGATACGAATTGATGGTAAGGGATACCAACATACTTTACCTTCCTATTTTCCATCTCTGAAACGTCGTTCTATGGTAGGAACATATACTCACATACGTAAGTACAATTTTTAACTTTCCTTTTTTATATTTTGCATTTGTGAGTAACACGCAACTAACATACAAAATGCTATTATCTCCAACAAACATCAGGAAAGTGCAGTCCTTTACTTGCACCAAATTCTGTAGTTGCAGGCTTTTACAGGGAACTGTTGGCTTTTGGGGAACAAGGCTATCTATTAAGGTCACACTCACGATAACCAACGTACTGTATCTGACCTGTAATTTTACAGTCAAAGTTACACTCTGACCCTTGTCGTATACAACCTAATAAGGCCCAGCATCTTTCGGTGGGGTTTAAGCTGTAAACGACAAAGCCTGTACTTACAATTACCTTCCCGTTTACGCCCAGCGTCAACGATAACGGGGTACACAATGGTAAACCTCATGAGCGGTTGCCTAGTAACCCAACGACGGTAAGAGGTGAATTTATCCATGAAATGAATTGCAAATCTATGCGCTAGTGTTGCACTATGCAGACAGGAAACCATGCCAGAAACTGAACACACAAAATCGAGTACACAAATGTGCATTTCCACCCATTTACATTTTGTGGCTTCAGACAAATTGAAAATAAATATCGATGTGTACTTTTTTTTATGCGGGACAGAATATTATTGATCGGAAAGGTAATTTTTTAAAATCCCGACATTCACGATGGGAAATATTCACAATTTCTCGACCAACCGGGAAATTTCCGAAATTTCCCGAGGCTCTGGAAATCTCAAATTCTACACATCATTTTCACCTTTAGTGATTGTCTTTGAATTTCTGGAATGAAAACTAATAATTTCCAAAAGTTCCATACACTTGCAATGTAGAAAACGTTCAGAATTAATACCGTTTTAAAATGACCATTCGGTATTTCCCTACTTTCCGAGATACCGCACACCACTTATTATTATTTATTTTAGTTCAGCAACAATTGCTGACCTAGTGTCCTTCTTTGCAGCATGCACATGGTGGCTTGGAAAATACTGATGCCCCCACCACACTTCAACATTTGCAGAACACCGCACCTGATGACGTAGTAGCAGAGAGAGTAAGTGATCCACTTGTTATTGGGTTAGAAGCTCAAGAACTTGACGTTGATGTGAAGAACACATCCATGTCTCCAACAAACATAACTCCCTCACAAATGCCAACTCCTCAAAGAAGAAGACCTGCGCAAGAAGACACTGAAGAACATGTAGGGAAGGTAATTAAATGTGCATTATTCATATGCATTTTGCATCTGGAATTTCACTCCATTTATGTGCAAATTTTCAACATGTGTTACCGAGCTACTGTACCTCAGGCCATGAATTGATTGATTGATTTGCTTTATTTTACTTCACTTTTTGTGCCACCTTTGGCTAATTTGCGAAGATGGGGATGAGTGATGATATGATGAAATTGATGAATGGACACTTGCAATTATCCATGCCCAGGCCAGGATTCGAACCCGGGCCCCTGGCATCATACCACAATGTGCCACGAGGGCTGGCTTGTAACATGCAGCATAATGGTTTATCAGTAATATTAATGGTCCAATAAATTGTAATTTAGTGCAAAATTCTGCTTGAATAAAGAAAGTGTATTTCATGTACCTTGATTTTGTAAAGTAAATATTGCAACGTTCCTTGGGGGCCTACTACACCTACATGAGTACGTCAGCTGAGGTGCAAGCCAACTAGCTTGTCAACGATCAATCAGTAGCACCAAACACAGTGCAAAGTTTTACCCATCATGCTAACTTTTCCTCCAGGGGTGTCATGAGACTATTTCACTCGGGGTTCGGGAAAAAGTACACTGTCTAAAGTTAGAGAAAGTTTAATGACTATGGCCTGATACACTTATGCAACTGTAAACGTTGTAAGTTCAGCACACGCCTGCGTAGGATATTACACTCACTTGGCCAATATACTGGCACCCAAAGGGGGGAGAATGGCTTCTGTAAACTGAGAACAGGAACTCTGCTGGATGCCCTCTAGAGTCGTAACCTTATCTCCAACAAAATATAAGAAAGGAAAGTTAAAAATTGTACTTACATATGTGAGTATATGTTCCTACCGTAGAACGACGTTTCAGAGATAGACTATCTCCTTCCTCAGGTTCATATAAAAACTAGGTACTTGGCATAGTACTGCGTCAAAAATGTAATATGAGGATAGTGGTTAAGGGTTGGTTAAGATACATTTAAAAATATTATGCTTTTGCCATTAAAAGTACGTAAAAAACGTGTCGTTCCCTAAAAAGACTTGTACGATAAACCTATTCACAGGTATAAAAGTTAAAAAAATTAAAAATCTAAAAAATCTGCATAAATCACTATGCTACTTGCAGGTTTAGCTGTTCCTACCCAACTGTGCATCTCAATTTGCATGAAGGTCGGTTCTTCACGAATTTCTCCCCTCCCCTTAATTTCCTCGATTCCCCTTATTACGTCACAAGTCCAACGTAAATTCACGCTCCTCCTGTTCAGCTTGCATGACTTCCGGAGTGATGTGGAAACCGATATTGGGTTCAATTTTCCATGCTTTGTCCCATTTTTTGAGGAAATTGATCCACCCTTCCAAATTTCCTTCATCCCTATTAAGATTATTCCCCCCCCCTATAAATATTCGCTGTTTCATACATGTTTCTTCCTAACTTCCTCCTTTCTTTTCTAATTATCTCTTTTTTTGCCATTCTATGCCCACTTTCCAAAATGTGTTCTGAGAGATCCGTTTTGGGAACTTTTTCCCTTATATCCTTTTCATGCTTGCTCCATCTTTTACCCATATTTCGACCCGTCTGTCCTATGTACTCTTTCCCGCATTGACATTCTATTCGATAAACCCCCTTCTGTTTTTCCGGTATTTCCCTAGTTATCTTTCCTTTCTTATAATCAGTAAAGTATTTCTCTACATTCTTTGGTGCTTTCATCCCGCAAACAATTCCAAAATATCTCGTTATTTTTCCGATTTTTTCCGATACGAATTGATGGTAAGGGATACCAACATACTTTACCTTCCTATTTTCCATCTCTGAAACGTCGTTCTATGGTAGGAACATATACTCACATACGTAAGTACAATTTTTAACTTTCCTTTTTTATATTTTGCATTTGTGAGTAACACGCAACTAACATACAAAATGCTATTATCTCCAACAAACATCAGGAAAGTGCAGTCCTTTACTTGCACCAAATTCTGTAGTTGCAGGCTTTTACAGGGAACTGTTGGCTTTTGGGGAACAAGGCTATCTATTAAGGTCACACTCACGATAACCAACGTACTGTATCTGACCTGTAATTTTACAGTCAAAGTTACACTCTGACCCTTGTCGTATACAACCTAATAAGGCCCAGCATCTTTCGGTGGGGTTTAAGCTGTAAACGACAAAGCCTGTACTTACAATTACCTTCCCGTTTACGCCCAGCGTCAACGATAACGGGGTACACAATGGTAAACCTCATGAGCGGTTGCCTAGTAACCCAACGACGGTAAGAGGTGAATTTATCCATGAAATGAATTGCAAATCTATGCGCTAGTGTTGCACTATGCAGACAGGAAACCATGCCAGAAACTGAACACACAAAATCGAGTACACAAATGTGCATTTCCACCCATTTACATTTTGTGGCTTCAGACAAATTGAAAATAAATATCGATGTGTACTTTTTTTTATGCGGGACAGAATATTATTGATCGGAAAGGTAATTTTTTAAAATCCCGACATTCACGATGGGAAATATTCACAATTTCTCGACCAACCGGGAAATTTCCGAAATTTCCCGAGGCTCTGGAAATCTCAAATTCTACACATCATTTTCACCTTTAGTGATTGTCTTTGAATTTCTGGAATGAAAACTAATAATTTCCAAAAGTTCCATACACTTGCAATGTAGAAAACGTTCAGAATTAATACCGTTTTAAAATGACCATTCGGTATTTCCCTACTTTCCGAGATACCGCACACCACTTATTATTATTTATTTTAGTTCAGCAACAATTGCTGACCTAGTGTCCTTCTTTGCAGCATGCACATGGTGGCTTGGAAAATACTGATGCCCCCACCACACTTCAACATTTGCAGAACACCGCACCTGATGACGTAGTAGCAGAGAGAGTAAGTGATCCACTTGTTATTGGGTTAGAAGCTCAAGAACTTGACGTTGATGTGAAGAACACATCCATGTCTCCAACAAACATAACTCCCTCACAAATGCCAACTCCTCAAAGAAGAAGACCTGCGCAAGAAGACACTGAAGAACATGTAGGGAAGGTAATTAAATGTGCATTATTCATATGCATTTTGCATCTGGAATTTCACTCCATTTATGTGCAAATTTTCAACATGTGTTACCGAGCTACTGTACCTCAGGCCATGAATTGATTGATTGATTTGCTTTATTTTACTTCACTTTTTGTGCCACCTTTGGCTAATTTGCGAAGATGGGGATGAGTGATGATATGATGAAATTGATGAATGGACACTTGCAATTATCCATGCCCAGGCCAGGATTCGAACCCGGGCCCCTGGCATCATACCACAATGTGCCACGAGGGCTGGCTTGTAACATGCAGCATAATGGTTTATCAGTAATATTAATGGTCCAATAAATTGTAATTTAGTGCAAAATTCTGCTTGAATAAAGAAAGTGTATTTCATGTACCTTGATTTTGTAAAGTAAATATTGCAACGTTCCTTGGGGGCCTACTACACCTACATGAGTACGTCAGCTGAGGTGCAAGCCAACTAGCTTGTCAACGATCAATCAGTAGCACCAAACACAGTGCAAAGTTTTACCCATCATGCTAACTTTTCCTCCAGGGGTGTCATGAGACTATTTCACTCGGGGTTCGGGAAAAAGTACACTGTCTAAAGTTAGAGAAAGTTTAATGACTATGGCCTGATACACTTATGCAACTGTAAACGTTGTAAGTTCAGCACACGCCTGCGTAGGATATTACACTCACTTGGCCAATATACTGGCACCCAAAGGGGGGAGAATGGCTTCTGTAAACTGAGAACAGGAACTCTGCTGGATGCCCTCTAGAGTCGTAACCTTATCTCCAACAAAATATAAGAAAGGAAAGTTAAAAATTGTACTTACATATGTGAGTATATGTTCCTACCGTAGAACGACGTTTCAGAGATAGACTATCTCCTTCCTCAGGTTCATATAAAAACTAGGTACTTGGCATAGTACTGCGTCAAAAATGTAATATGAGGATAGTGGTTAAGGGTTGGTTAAGATACATTTAAAAATATTATGCTTTTGCCATTAAAAGTACGTAAAAAACGTGTCGTTCCCTAAAAAGACTTGTACGATAAACCTATTCACAGGTATAAAAGTTAAAAAAATTAAAAATCTAAAAAATCTGCATAAATCACTATGCTACTTGCAGGTTTAGCTGTTCCTACCCAACTGTGCATCTCAATTTGCATGAAGGTCGGTTCTTCACGAATTTCTCCCCTCCCCTTAATTTCCTCGATTCCCCTTATTACGTCACAAGTCCAACGTAAATTCACGCTCCTCCTGTTCAGCTTGCATGACTTCCGGAGTGATGTGGAAACCGATATTGGGTTCAATTTTCCATGCTTTGTCCCATTTTTTGAGGAAATTGATCCACCCTTCTTCCAAATTTCCTTCATCCCTATTAAGATTATTCCCCCCCCCTATAAATATTCGCTGTTTCATACATGTTTCTTCCTAACTTCCTCCTTTCTTTTCTAATTATCTCTTTTTTTGCCATTCTATGCCCACTTTCCAAAATGTGTTCTGAGAGATCCGTTTTGGGAACTTTTTCCCTTATATCCTTTTCATGCTTGCTCCATCTTTTACCCATATTTCGACCCGTCTGTCCTATGTACTCTTTCCCGCATTGACATTCTATTCGATAAACCCCCTTCTGTTTTTCCGGTATTTCCCTAGTTATCTTTCCTTTCTTATAATCAGTAAAGTATTTCTCTACATTCTTTGGTGCTTTCATCCCGCAAACAATTCCAAAATATCTCGTTATTTTTCCGATTTTTTCCGATACGAATTGATGGTAAGGGATACCAACATACTTTACCTTCCTATTTTCCATCTCTGAAACGTCGTTCTATGGTAGGAACATATACTCACATACGTAAGTACAATTTTTAACTTTCCTTTTTTATATTTTGCATTTGTGAGTAACACGCAACTAACATACAAAATGCTATTATCTCCAACAAACATCAGGAAAGTGCAGTCCTTTACTTGCACCAAATTCTGTAGTTGCAGGCTTTTACAGGGAACTGTTGGCTTTTGGGGAACAAGGCTATCTATTAAGGTCACACTCACGATAACCAACGTACTGTATCTGACCTGTAATTTTACAGTCAAAGTTACACTCTGACCCTTGTCGTATACAACCTAATAAGGCCCAGCATCTTTCGGTGGGGTTTAAGCTGTAAACGACAAAGCCTGTACTTACAATTACCTTCCCGTTTACGCCCAGCGTCAACGATAACGGGGTACACAATGGTAAACCTCATGAGCGGTTGCCTAGTAACCCAACGACGGTAAGAGGTGAATTTATCCATGAAATGAATTGCAAATCTATGCGCTAGTGTTGCACTATGCAGACAGGAAACCATGCCAGAAACTGAACACACAAAATCGAGTACACAAATGTGCATTTCCACCCATTTACATTTTGTGGCTTCAGACAAATTGAAAATAAATATCGATGTGTACTTTTTTTTATGCGGGACAGAATATTATTGATCGGAAAGGTAATTTTTTAAAATCCCGACATTCACGATGGGAAATATTCACAATTTCTCGACCAACCGGGAAATTTCCGAAATTTCCCGAGGCTCTGGAAATCTCAAATTCTACACATCATTTTCACCTTTAGTGATTGTCTTTGAATTTCTGGAATGGAAACTAATAATTTCCAAAAGTTCCATACACTTGCAATGTAGAAAACGTTCAGAATTAATACCGTTTTAAAATGACCATTCGGTATTTCCCTACTTTCCGAGATACCGCACACCACTTATTATTATTTATTTTAGTTCAGCAACAATTGCTGACCTAGTGTCCTTCTTTGCAGCATGCACATGGTGGCTTGGAAAATACTGATGCCCCCACCACACTTCAACATTTGCAGAACACCGCACCTGATGACGTAGTAGCAGAGAGAGTAAGTGATCCACTTGTTATTGGGTTAGAAGCTCAAGAACTTGACGTTGATGTGAAGAACACATCCATGTCTCCAACAAACATAACTCCCTCACAAATGCCAACTCCTCAAAGAAGAAGACCTGCGCAAGAAGACACTGAAGAACATGTAGGGAAGGTAATTAAATGTGCATTATTCATATGCATTTTGCATCTGGAATTTCACTCCATTTATGTGCAAATTTTCAACATGTGTTACCGAGCTACTGTACCTCAGGCCATGAATTGATTGATTGATTTGCTTTATTTTACTTCACTTTTTGTGCCACCTTTGGCTAATTTGCGAAGATGGGGATGAGTGATGATATGATGAAATTGATGAATGGACACTTGCAATTATCCATGCCCAGGCCAGGATTCGAACCCGGGCCCCTGGCATCATACCACAATGTGCCACGAGGGCTGGCTTGTAACATGCAGCATAATGGTTTATCAGTAATATTAATGGTCCAATAAATTGTAATTTAGTGCAAAATTCTGCTTGAATAAAGAAAGTGTATTTCATGTACCTTGATTTTGTAAAGTAAATATTGCAACGTTCCTTGGGGGCCTACTACACCTACATGAGTACGTCAGCTGAGGTGCAAGCCAACTAGCTTGTCAACGATCAATCAGTAGCACCAAACACAGTGCAAAGTTTTACCCATCATGCTAACTTTTCCTCCAGGGGTGTCATGAGACTATTTCACTCGGGGTTCGGGAAAAAGTACACTGTCTAAAGTTAGAGAAAGTTTAATGACTATGGCCTGATACACTTATGCAACTGTAAACGTTGTAAGTTCAGCACACGCCTGCGTAGGATATTACACTCACTTGGCCAATATACTGGCACCCAAAGGGGGGAGAATGGCTTCTGTAAACTGAGAACAGGAACTCTGCTGGATGCCCTCTAGAGTCGTAACCTTATCTCCAACAAAATATAAGAAAGGAAAGTTAAAAATTGTACTTACATATGTGAGTATATGTTCCTACCGTAGAACGACGTTTCAGAGATAGACTATCTCCTTCCTCAGGTTCATATAAAAACTAGGTACTTGGCATAGTACTGCGTCAAAAATGTAATATGAGGATAGTGGTTAAGGGTTGGTTAAGATACATTTAAAAATATTATGCTTTTGCCATTAAAAGTACGTAAAAAACGTGTCGTTCCCTAAAAAGACTTGTACGATAAACCTATTCACAGGTATAAAAGTTAAAAAAATTAAAAATCTAAAAAATCTGCATAAATCACTATGCTACTTGCAGGTTTAGCTGTTCCTACCCAACTGTGCATCTCAATTTGCATGAAGGTCGGTTCTTCACGAATTTCTCCCCTCCCCTTAATTTCCTCGATTCCCCTTATTACGTCACAAGTCCAACGTAAATTCACGCTCCTCCTGTGCAGCTTGCATGACTTCCGGAGTGATGTGGAAACCGATATTGGGTTCAATTTTCCATGCTTTGTCCCATTTTTTGAGGAAATTGATCCACCCTTCTTCCAAATTTCCTTCATCCCTATTAAGATTATTCCCCCCCCCCCTATAAATATTCGCTGTTTCATACATGTTTCTTGCTAACTTCCTCCTTTCTTTTCTAATTATCTCTTTTTTTGTCATTCTATGCCCACTTTCCAAAATGTGTTCTGAGAGATCCGTTTTGGGAACTTTTTCCCTTATATCCTTTTCATGCTTGCTCCATCTTTTACCCATATTTCGACCCGTCTGTCCTATGTACTCTTTCCCGCATTGACATTCTATTCGATAAACCCCCTTCTGTTTTTCCGGTATTTCCCTAGTTATCTTTCCTTTCTTATAATCAGTAAAGTATTTCTCTACATTCTTTGGTGCTTTCATCCCGCAAACAATTCCAAAATATCTCGTTATTTTTCCGATTTTTTCCGATACGAATTGATGGTAAGGGATACCAACATACTTTACCTTCCTATTTTCCATCTCTGAAACGTCGTTCTATGGTAGGAACATATACTCACATACGTAAGTACAATTTTTAACTTTCCTTTTTTATATTTTGCATTTGTGAGTAACACGCAACTAACATACAAAATGCTATTATCTCCAACAAACATCAGGAAAGTGCAGTCCTTTACTTGCACCAAATTCTGTAGTTGCAGGCTTTTACAGGGAACTGTTGGCTTTTGGGGAACAAGGCTATCTATTAAGGTCACACTCACGATAACCAACGTACTGTATCTGACCTGTAATTTTACAGTCAAAGTTACACTCTGACCCTTGTCGTATACAACCTAATAAGGCCCAGCATCTTTCGGTGGGGTTTAAGCTGTAAACGACAAAGCCTGTACTTACAATTACCTTCCCGTTTACGCCCAGCGTCAACGATAACGGGGTACACAATGGTAAACCTCATGAGCGGTTGCCTAGTAACCCAACGACGGTAAGAGGTGAATTTATCCATGAAATGAATTGCAAATCTATGCGCTAGTGTTGCACTATGCAGACAGGAAACCATGCCAGAAACTGAACACACAAAATCGAGTACACAAATGTGCATTTCCACCCATTTACATTTTGTGGCTTCAGACAAATTGAAAATAAATATCGATGTGTACTTTTTTTTATGCGGGACAGAATATTATTGATCGGAAAGGTAATTTTTTAAAATCCCGACATTCACGATGGGAAATATTCACAATTTCTCGACCAACCGGGAAATTTCCGAAATTTCCCGAGGCTCTGGAAATCTCAAATTCTACACATCATTTTCACCTTTAGTGATTGTCTTTGAATTTCTGGAATGAAAACTAATAATTTCCAAAAGTTCCATACACTTGCAATGTAGAAAACGTTCAGAATTAATACCGTTTTAAAATGACCATTCGGTATTTCCCTACTTTCCGAGATACCGCACACCACTTATTATTATTTATTTTAGTTCAGCAACAATTGCTGACCTAGTGTCCTTCTTTGCAGCATGCACATGGTGGCTTGGAAAATACTGATGCCCCCACCACACTTCAACATTTGCAGAACACCGCACCTGATGACGTAGTAGCAGAGAGAGTAAGTGATCCACTTGTTATTGGGTTAGAAGCTCAAGAACTTGACGTTGATGTGAAGAACACATCCATGTCTCCAACAAACATAACTCCCTCACAAATGCCAACTCCTCAAAGAAGAAGACCTGCGCAAGAAGACACTGAAGAACATGTAGGGAAGGTAATTAAATGTGCATTATTCATATGCATTTTGCATCTGGAATTTCACTCCATTTATGTGCAAATTTTCAACATGTGTTACCGAGCTACTGTACCTCAGGCCATGAATTGATTGATTGATTTGCTTTATTTTACTTCACTTTTTGTGCCACCTTTGGCTAATTTGCGAAGATGGGGATGAGTGATGATATGATGAAATTGATGAATGGACACTTGCAATTATCCATGCCCAGGCCAGGATTCGAACCCGGGCCCCTGGCATCATACCACAATGTGCCACGAGGGCTGGCTTGTAACATGCAGCATAATGGTTTATCAGTAATATTAATGGTCCAATAAATTGTAATTTAGTGCAAAATTCTGCTTGAATAAAGAAAGTGTATTTCATGTACCTTGATTTTGTAAAGTAAATATTGCAACGTTCCTTGGGGGCCTACTACACCTACATGAGTACGTCAGCTGAGGTGCAAGCCAACTAGCTTGTCAACGATCAATCAGTAGCACCAAACACAGTGCAAAGTTTTACCCATCATGCTAACTTTTCCTCCAGGGGTGTCATGAGACTATTTCACTCGGGGTTCGGGAAAAAGTACACTGTCTAAAGTTAGAGAAAGTTTAATGACTATGGCCTGATACACTTATGCAACTGTAAACGTTGTAAGTTCAGCACACGCCTGCGTAGGATATTACACTCACTTGGCCAATATACTGGCACCCAAAGGGGGGAGAATGGCTTCTGTAAACTGAGAACAGGAACTCTGCTGGATGCCCTCTAGAGTCGTAACCTTATCTCCAACAAAATATAAGAAAGGAAAGTTAAAAATTGTACTTACATATGTGAGTATATGTTCCTACCGTAGAACGACGTTTCAGAGATAGACTATCTCCTTCCTCAGGTTCATATAAAAACTAGGTACTTGGCATAGTACTGCGTCAAAAATGTAATATGAGGATAGTGGTTAAGGGTTGGTTAAGATACATTTAAAAATATTATGCTTTTGCCATTAAAAGTACGTAAAAAACGTGTCGTTCCCTAAAAAGACTTGTACGATAAACCTATTCACAGGTATAAAAGTTAAAAAAATTAAAAATCTGCATAAATCACTATGCTACTTGCAGGTTTAGCTGTTCCTACCCAACTGTGCATCTCAATTTGCATGAAGGTCAGTTCTTCACGAATTTCTCCCCTCCCCTTAATTTCCTCGATTCCCCTTATTACGTCACAAGTCCAACGTAAATTCACGCTCCTCCTGTTCAGCTTGCATGACTTCCGGAGTGATGTGGAAACCGATATTGGGTTCAATTTTCCATGCTTTGTCCCATTTTTTGAGGAAATTGATCCACCCTTCTTCCAAATTTCCTTCATCCCTATTAAGATTATTCCCCCCCCCCTATAAATATTCGCTGTTTCATACATGTTTCTTCCTAACTTCCTCCTTTCTTTTCTAATTGTCTCTTTTTTTGCCATTCTATGCCCACTTTCCAAAATGTGTTCTGAGAGATCCGTTTTGGGAACTTTTTCCCTTATATCCTTTTCATGCTTGCTCCATCTTTTACCCATATTTCGACCCGTCTGTCCTATGTACTCTTTCCCGCATTAACATTCTATTCGATAAACCCCCTTCTGTTTTTCCGGTATTTCCCTAATTATCTTTCCTTTCTTATAATCAGTAAAGTATTTCTCTACATTCTTTGGTGCTTTCATCCCGCAAACAATTCCAAAATATCTCGTTATTTTTCCGATTTTTTCCGATACGAATTGATGGTAAGGGATACCAACATACTTTACCTTCCTATTTTCC
The DNA here is from genome assembly GCF_977018435.1 of Lepisma saccharinum. NCBI lineage: Eukaryota > Metazoa > Arthropoda > Insecta > Zygentoma > Lepismatidae > Lepisma > Lepisma saccharinum. Next base: position 195,832 of record NW_028143188.1, read on the forward strand.
ATCTCTGAAACGTCGTTCTATGGTAGGAACATATACTCACATACGTAAGTACAATTTTTAACTTTCCTTTTTTATATTTTGCATTTGTGAGTAACACGCAACTAACATACAAAATGCTATTATCTCCAACAAACATCAGGAAAGTGCAGTCCTTTACTTGCACCAAATTCTGTAGTTGCAGGCTTTTACAGGGAACTGTTGGCTTTTGGGGAACAAGGCTATCTATTAAGGTCACACTCACGATAACCAACGTACTGTATCTGACCTGTAATTTTACAGTCAAAGTTACACTCTGACCCTTGTCGTATACAACCTAATAAGGCCCAGCATCTTTCGGTGGGGTTTAAGCTGTAAACGACAAAGCCTGTACTTACAATTACCTTCCCGTTTACGCCCAGCGTCAACGATAATGGGGTACACAACGGTAAACCTTATGAGCGGTTGCCTACTAACCCAATGCCTCAATCCCCAGGCGGGTACCGCTGGTCAATAGTGACGGATCCTCTTCAGCCTGCAGAGTGGGTCCTCTCACTTGAAAGGGGAGTTAGATTCTCAGGCAAGGCCATCTCTGCGGCAGTAGATTGAACTACGTGCTCAAGGCACAAACGATAAATAAATAAATATTATAATAATTTTCTAATGTTGGAAGCAGCCCCGGCACCTACCCAGCGTCGAATAACATGGGTACCTGGGGGAAACCCTGGGGGGTAAAGGTGGTCAGGTGCGTGATGCTGATCACATCACCCCCACTCATGACCGGATCAAGAAAGTGTGGGGTGCTACCCCCACACCCCCTATACGCCTTCAGGGCATGCTGCTAAGCACAGGGGAAGACTTTACCTTTACCAAGATTCATCTTCCAAGTACGTTGAACATAATATACTGTGCATACCAGAAAAGAAAAGTTCAAATTAGCATTTTTGTACGCTATATTTACACTAGGCTATGCACTTGCATTTTTTCTTCAGTGCACAACATGTTTCTGCGAATATATCAAAGTTTGCCTAACATGAAATGTAATACTGTTAAACTTTGCTTTCACGCAAACTTTAAGTAATATTTCATTCTCTCAGGCAGTCGCGTGCCCAAGGGGGCGTTGGTGGGGGTTATAAACCCCCCTTCTAAAAAAAAGAGAACGTCAAATGTAGGAAAAGATGGCAAGATGAGGGATGACTACCAAAAATAGTGTACGTAACCCCTCCCTTTCGAAAATCCTGTTCACGCCACTGCAGTCTTAGGTTAACTTGCAAGGGCACATTTTTTCCACCTTTCGATGTGTAATCTTTAATTTCTGCTGTAGAAACCAAGTGTGGCTTCTTACCGATGTGTAAAATGATTAATACGACAACTTCCATGTCGGTATTTTATAAGCACAATATATACACGAGGTTTTGTTCAAAGCTAAGTTGCGTTACTGCGAAGCCGTAATTAGATTTTGATCAGCTGTAGGAGTTTAGCTTAATGGTTTAATTTTTGCTTTGTAACTTGGCCATAAGGTAGAATTCAGTTACAGAAGTATTGTATTTTTTAATATCGCTTATACGTTGTATGAAATAAATATTACTGTGTCTGTAATGGTCTTACATAGTAGTATACATTTTTAAGAATACATCAGTGAATTGAATATGTTGCCACAAATATTTAAAATACTATTACTAATTTGTATAATAAATTTTCAACTTCTGCTCTATAGAATCCTTAAAAATATCACCAGTATTTTTTTCATATAATCAAAAGAACATCACGTTATGAATCTCCTGCCTGTGATTGCAGAGTAATCAAACAAATGCCAAATTATCTACTCTTCCATTGCCCTTTAAGGAACAAACACAGACACGCCCTTTCTAACAGACTACACAGAGCCAAGATACCATATCCTGTATCCATACCCTCCCTGTTATCGTCTCCCTACCCTCGTACAATGTGGATATTATATAGTTGTGCCCGCCAGAGTGGTATTTAATTTTAACATTTGTGTGTATATGCAAGTTTGTGATCAGTGTTTCAGTTCAGTGAAGTGAAGTATAGAATTGCGGTATCTACACGACCACAACTACTACGAATTCGATTCTGTGGTACTCCTCCACAATTACCATTTCTTTTGCCATTGGTGTACAATTCTCTCCCGTTTTTCCCTACACATTCACATAAAGCAATAAAAATACTGCTAATTTTTCATTCTATTTTGGTTATTTGTTAAACTGTATGTGTTGCATTTATATTTGATAAATTTACTTTGCTCTTCCGGCCATTTAAGTCAATTGAGATGATAAGGAAGTGATAAAATAGATGAATGACCAATCACAGTTCCCCTTACTTATAAGAGCGATCACAAGAAAAAGAACCTTCGTCGAAAAGTCCCCATGCACCTTCATCCTCTTCCATTCAACTCTGGCTATAAGAGAGCATGCTCCACTCTCCCTCTCCCCTCCACACTGGAGTATGGTGCACAGGAGCCGCGAGTCTGCGCAGGTTTCTTTGCTTGTGGTTCCACTAGTAATATAAAAAAGTACACTCACCTCACTTAGTTCTCCGGCAGTTTGTTTCTTTATACATCATATTTGGACAAGATACAATTCAATCTATAGGTGTACACTGTATATAACACACCTTATTACTGACTTCCTTGACCCTGGATGTACAGGGACAAGGAAAACAAAGGAATGAGCATAATTTTCTCTTCGGAGAAGATGTTGAACCTAAACCAAAAAGAACGCAAATAACGAACTCGACAATGTAAATTGATGAGATTTAGTAAATCATTTGATGAAGTGGACTAATCGCAAAGGACGTAATCAGCTCAGATCGTATTACTTCTTCATGGTATGTGTCGTAAAGTTCCCACCCAACCATTTGACGGCGTTAGTGGCTATCGTATCTCCTTTTCCACAGCCTGTAGTACACATCCTCATCTAGACATTGTTCTTGTTCCTGGTGTTTAATATCTGCATACTGCAACACTGTCGTTCTGTCATTTCACGTGACTTCACATTGAAGTGATGCATTCACTTGGCCAGTTCACATCATCGCATGCAAAAACTTCAACCGTTACCATGGATATGGGTCAGGGCTGATGTAGAGGATAATCCTGGCTATGGGTTTAGGTTACACAGACTCATTATCTCTTTTCCTTTTTCTTCTTCTTTCTTGACCCTATCAAGGAAATAGTAGTTGATTTTGGTCATTGGTACTATGGTGGTGTGAGTATTGATTCACTAAAGTTCCTGACCATTTGTTTTAAGTTATTTGCGTGTACTTAACTCAAGTCGCTCATTAGCCTGCATGATTACAGTTTCCAGTTTTGCAATAGTACGCACACTTCACCTTGGCAGGGAACTAGGGCTTTCAACGGCCACTCCAGTTCACCATAGTGGTGGTTTTAACATGTATTATCGAGAGTTTTAAGGGTTTTTAACAAAGGTAGTTGTAATTCTGTATATGTCGAGCACTATGAAGTGTTTTAAACCCAAACCTTTCACCCAGTATCCTTACATGCCACTTCTCTGACATGGCTTGATATTCCGAGCCAAAATACGACAACCTGAAGAAGGAAACAGTAAAGCTTCCGAAACGTCGTTCACATAAGAATACATACTCACTTACGTAAGTAGACCAATTTCAATACTCTAATGTATTTTTGTTTATAGTTAGTGAGTAACACGCACGTAACCAATATGCTATTGTGGAGATGTGCTTAGAAAAGGAGAGTTTCTAATCCAATATGGTCCTCCTATACAGCAACTATTTCAACACTATTATTTTCTATGAAATATTTTGTGTATAATTTGTTTTTCTTTAAGGAGCCCATTGTAGTACATTTTGGAGTATAAAGTTTCAAGTTCCATATTTCACCCCACTTTATTAGGGAATCTAAATTCTTTTGCAGAAATGCCATGCCATTGAAATTTGAGCTGTGGGGATGTAGTTGGTAGGGCATTTGCTGGATTCAATTGCAAGGGTGTTATCTCCGGTGGCAATTTTTACAGAAAGCCGCTCAAGGCTCATGTAATCTTACCGATGACTTTTCCCTGACCAACCAAATTCCCTGACTTTTCCCTGTTTTCCAGGTTGTCCTGTCCCGCAGCAACCATGGTGACGAAGAATTGTACAGAGGAAGATATGAAACATTTACAGCGTCAATGTATCGAAGCAGACATGCAGCAAGGCAGCCGTCAGCCTTCCCGGGGACTGAGGTCAGCCCCCTTAACATTAGTAAAACTTTTTTATGTAATTTGTTTGCAGTGAAAATGTAGACAACAGATATTATTTTGCTCACAACTTTGGTGAAGAATAAATTCACAGAGCATGAACAGCAGCTAATACATTCATTCATCTTATAAAAAGTCGTCTAAGTAGCGGCAAATATTTAGAAGATTCTTTAGGCTTTAGAAAGTTCTTCGATAGGGGAGCATCTTTATTTGTACCTTCGTTGCCCCTGTTGCGACCTCCTATTTATACAGAAATCTGTGACTTTGACGTCATTATGCAAATTACCTCCGCTTCTGCGTCAAAGGTCAACATCTCCCAAGTTTTGGGAACGAAGGGGAGTTTTATTGTTTCTGTCAGGGAGTTGAATGTATGCTAAGCACTATGATTGAATATTCTCCATTTTCCCTTGTGTGATATAAATATCTGTATCATCAAACGTAGTATGGAGTGTGTATTAAGGGATGATTTCTGTAGCAGCCAATTAACACTTAAGCGATATTTTAAAATATATAGAAAAATGTAGTATTTGTGTGATATTTATAAACTTTATGTAACTTAATTACCTTCCTTCCCCCTCCCACACACACATAATTTACTTTAATTTAACACTGTTAAACTTTTGAAAATAGACTTGGTTTACCAAGCCCCCCCTGGAGATCAATTCTAGCTACGGGCCTGGTGGTTTCGCGTATGTCAGTTTCTCTCTGGTACAAATGAAACATATATGTAGATTAATGTATACTTTAATGACACGAAGCATTTAAATAACACTAAATATAATGAAGGGTTCCACAGAAATGTACACGAATATGACGAGGCTTACAACACACGTACGTCGTCTCACGACTCAACTCAGACTCACACTGCATGGCAACAAGCTTAATGAGAATGACAATTCGTCTGAACAGTTGGGTTACTTGCACCGTGACGTATAGCACTGGTGTAATATATTAGTGAAGTAAATAAAACAACAGTATTGGCATGTTGAGACATTTATTTAATGCACAATAAAATAGTTTGAAATCACATCTTGGGACAAAGGTTGTCACGTTAACAGTGGAATTGATTGTACAGGAACGCAATTTTTAATTTTTTATATCGGTGAGCCTCCAATCCTGCTCCTAGCGTTGCAGGCGAGATGTTCAAAGGGCCAAATAAGTCTGTTGTAAATCTTGGTAAAAATTTTGGGAAAAGATAGTTATTTGAGATGGGGCCTTTTGTGGTACCGTAGGTTGTAGGCAGTCCTCACCGTCGGCACACAGTCTCAAAATCTTGAATAGTTTTAACATTATAAAAACCTTACTTCATGTTGTTGATAGACATGACACGATTTGGCATAGTTTTGAGTTTCAAAATATCTGCATGTTTTCTAAAGGATTAATGTCAGCAGAGTTCCCTGGCCACTTTAGGACACAAATATCACTGAAGAATTTTATGACTTATTAACTTTCTTTGAAGTGTAGCATGGAGTCAAATCTTGCTGAAAAATCCTGTCACCATCTGGAAATCTTTTCTGCAGCTCAGGAACAACTCAGCTGTCCAGTATTTCAATGTACTGGTCACTTTTCATCATGCCATTGATGTACTAATGGTTCGGTCCTTCATTGGTGAAACACCCCCAAAACATCTTGTTCAAGTGTAGAGTCTCTTGCAAATGTGCAGAAGTTGGATCATTGCTTGCTTGACATGCATATTGAATCCTCTGAACCTGAATTTCAAAGTGGCTCTAACCTTTTTTCCAATCCTCTATGTGTACAACCTCGATGAGATCTTGCTCACTAGAGATGTCTCTTGCAGAATTCTAGGTGTTTCTTTGGAGGTTTGTGGGCCTTTTCTTTCAGCTGATGAACATTAGATTCACTCTACTTCCCCCAATTCATGAGCCAAGTACACAGAGGTGAACCCCTGGGGTTTAATTTACTTTTTCTGAGGAGAAAGAGGGCTCATCCGTTGACGTACTTTTCTTATTTTGTATCACATTTTCCATTTTTCTTGTGTGAAATGGAGCCAATCAACTTATGCTGCTGAATTATTTTATTAATTTCAACACAAATACAAAAAAATTGAATAGTGTAAATAAAAAATCATATTTATTGTATTGGGTTGAGTTGAATTTTTGTTTTAAGTCCAATTTTTGCACAGATAGGCTAATTAGTATTAGACTTTGAGAACGTGTTCCTTTTAACTTACAAGGCAAAGAGCAGTTTATGCATGTTCAAAAATGGTATTGCGATTGCCGAAAAAGGCAACTCCTTTGCAATCACCACATGCTTGCAAGCAACAGAGTATTACGGGTATAACCCGCGTTACCGCTCGCTAATGCTAGGGACGTACTGCAGCATGCTGAAGAGCTGAGTCTGCTGGCATTTCGAAGAGACGTCAAGCACCGCGTCACAGGCCAGGTGGTGTGATTAAGCCACGGGAAAGGTAGCGAAGTATGAACTGCCCTCTATTGCGAATCCACATAACTAATCAGTAAATACTTCGCGAACTTAGAGCGGACAGCCCATATCAACACGTAGGTGAGATTGTAGCATTTTATGTTATAATTTAGAATGATAAACACAAAGTTAATAGAAAATGCTACAACTTACAGTCAAAGTGATATCTCCTCTTGGCTCCAGACCTTAAAAAGAGATCTGTTGTAGATTCCATAAAGAAAAATGTATGGATCCATCATTGCGTCCACATCATAGAACAAATAGAATGTGTGTTATAGGATCGTTTGCTGTGTTGCTTGTGTTTTTATATTCTTCAACCCAATTGTCGGCAGGATAAGACAAAGGATGCAGGTATTATTGATTGTTCTGTACTAGTTGGTAAGAAAAGACTGCATCTTCTTTTAATTTCTTTGTCCATAATTTCCTTATCCTGCAGCTCCCAGTTACCTGCTGCTTACTAGCTGAGAGGTGCACCATGCAGGCAGAAAGCTCACTCTGCATGAAGACTATTACTGGCCTCCTCAAGTGAAAGTTAAAATGCTCTGCCAGCTTTAAGAGATTGGTGGAGGAGGGTTACTTTACGTATTTTAGATGAACTTGTTTTCTGTTTGAGTCTGCAGACATTAACTGCGTACCCCTCTGTTTGTGTGTGATTGTGAGTCTTAGCTTTTAAAAGGCTACCCCTTTATGAAGTGGGACATCAATAGATAGGACCCTGATGTTGAAGGATTAGGGAACTTTCAGACCAAATGACAATGCACAGAAACACAAACTGCACACACTGGAATAGGCAATTTCTCCTCTTCCATGTGTGTGCATGACCATCAGACCAAGGTAGCATGATGTACAACATTGAAAAAATGGCCCAATCTAAGTGACATGTGCAGCTTGTCAAGCAACTCACATGAAAAGTTGCTTTTACTTCTGAAAGTTTGTTTCCAAGTAAGTGTTGCTTGTCACTGAAGCGTGAAAGTTCTCTTAAGTAGTGCATAGATGTGTGTATATGTATACACCAATTAGATACTACAAAAAAATTGTTTTAATTTCTCAGGTTGGACCCAGACACCGTCAATTCATGAGAGATCAAAGAAAGATGAGGTACTTTACCCAATTTTACATCGAGCCCAACGAGGAGGAGCCTGAGTACCACAAGATGTTGGGTGTTCTTGCTTGGATATTTTTAGTTATATTATTTTATTTTTTTGTTAAATTACTGTGCCAAAATTAAACCATAAAACAGTTAATAATAAAAGTTGTCTTGGTCATGAAAGTTAGCATTTATTTTCGCAACAATGACAAAACCACAAATGAACTAAATCAAGCACATAGGAATCTATCAGCAAACACTGATACTGCACTAGATGGAAAAGTCAAAATTTGCACATTCATGGTTTTGGTATTGGTGCAAAGATGTTCGCCAGCTTGGGTTGCAAGTCGCTTCACCCTTCCGCCCCTGATTCAAGAATGGCCCCACAGTTTTAATTCAAATTTGGTGGCAGTCCCCCCTCGTATGATAAATAACCTGAAAATGTCTATATATGCTTTGGCATCTCAATTTAAAAATTACAATTCCAAAAGTTATTAATATTGAAACAAAGACTACGTTGCCAGTTCAACTGCTTTAGACCTTGGATTATTTAACCCTAGATTACAAAATGGTTTTGGTTGTCACATGGTCACAAAACATTCGTAAAAATTACTATGTTTTTTTAACGTTTTTTTTTATGTTTTAGATACCAATATTTTTTCATAAAAAAAACATCTTTATGTCCAGTTTTCTATGTAGATCAAAATATATGAACATTAAATTTTGCAATTTTTGAAAAAAAGAATAATGAAAAATATTTTTACGCCATATGTCTTACTAAAAATTAAAAATGTAAGGTCCTTGGAAAAAAATTTAAAAATATGAAAAATATTTTTTATTAATTTAAGAACTATAGTACCTAAAAGTACTAGAATGAAGTAAGGTACTACCCTATTACAGTAAATTTTTACTTAAAAAAACAACATAATTAGGTAGATCTCTTAAAATGCTACACTTTTCTAGTTAAAAGTTGGAAAACTTGAATTACGCACTTTTTCTATGGTACTTTTGCATGTCTCAAAAGTCTAGCTTTGATCACAGTGAACACAAGACATTGCTCTGTGTTCAGCACACAGATGTTATGGCATCGGAAGCAGCAGATGTCAAGGCAGGAGGGGGTGGGGGTTACATTACATGTCGGCAGGACAGTGGGCAAGTCGACTTCTGTTTGTCTCTTTTTCCTACTTCGACGTACTCTGTCAGGTGGTGA